>NW_012115488.1:20379899-20420366 GCF_000951035.1 Colobus angolensis palliatus | reverse complement strand
AAAAAAATTACTAAATCTGCAAAAATGGTCATATATTTTTCTTTTAAACTTATATTTTTCTCTAGTCTGTCTAAGTATTTCATATTGTTTACAGGCTTTTAATTCAGAATTTTGCTGCTCCTTTAATAATATTTCTTTTTGTAAAGTTTTTACTTACTCTTTATTTTAATTCCCTGTGATCTGCTGGCTTGCTAATTATTCTGTTATGTAAATTTGTCTTTGAACCCTTATGCTACTTGTCTATTTTACCATTTCGGTGTACAGATAGATGAGTTTGTTCAAAGGCATACAATCATGAATATCACCAACAGCAAAATGTAAATTATTTCCATCACCACAAAATGTTCTAACATGCTTCTTTTTTCCTTTCTCATTTATATTTTTTCACAGCATTATTGAGGAATAATTCACATACCATATAACTTATTCGTTTAAAGTATATAATTCAAGGGATTAAGCATATTTCCAGAGTTTTGCAGCCATCACTACAGTCAATTTTAAAATATTCGTAGCACTCCAGTAAGAAACTCTGTACTTAGCCTTCAATCCCACCTTCCCACACCCAGCCCTAGATAACCGCTGTCCCTCTTTTATTCTCTACAGTTTTGCCTAATCTGAGTATTTCATATGAATTCAGTCACATAATCTGTGGCCTTTTGTGGCTGATATTTTCAAAATTTACTATAGTTTCATAAGATTGATTTATATTGTTGAATATATCATTACTTCATTTCTGTTTATGTCTGAGTAATATTCCATTGTATCAATATATTGCATTTGGTTCTCCTGTTCAGCAGTTGAGGGACATTTGATTATTTCCACATTTTAGCTATTATGTATAATGCTGCTATAAACATGCATATATAAGCGTTAGTGTTTTCATTTCTCTCTAGATAGAGGTATATATTTAGAGATGGAATTGGTGAGACATATGGTAGCTCTACATCTAACCATTGGAAGAACTTCCAAACTGTTTTTCAAATTAGCTGCACCATTTACATTTCTACCAACAATGTACAAGGGTTTGGATTTCTCCACATCTTTGTCAACGCTTATTATTATCCGTCTTTCTGATAATAACCATCTTAGTGAGTATGAAGTGTTATCTCATTGTGGTGTTGATATGCATTTGTAATTTGATAATGAGAAACTTTTTTTTTTTTTTTTTTTTTTTTGAGGCGGAGTCTCACTCTGTCGCCCAGTACGGAGTGCAGTGGCGAGATCTGGGCTCATTGCAAGCTCCGCCTCCCAGGTTCATGCCATTCTCCTGTCTCAGCCTCCGGAGTAGTTGGGTCTACAGGCGCCCGCCGCCAAGCCCGGCTAGTTTTTTTGTATTTTTAGTAGAGACGGGGTTTCATCGTGTTAGCCAGGATGGTTTCCATCTCCTGACCTCGTGATCCACCCGCCTCGGCCTCTCCCTCTCAAAATGCTGGGATTACAGGCATGAGCCACCGTGTCTGGCCAATAATGAGAAACTTTTTATGTACTTCGTGGTCATTCTATATTTTCTTTGGGGAATATCTATTGCTCATTTTAAATTGGGCAATTTGCCTTTTTACTGAGCTGTAAGAGTCATTATATACCTTAGATACAAATTTCTTTTAAGATATATGATTTGCAGGTTTTTTTCTCCTATTCTGTGAATGTCTTAATTTGCTTATTTGGTCTATTTCTTTTTAAGTAAAATTTCCATTAATAGAATTTGCTCATTTGTAATTACTTATCCTGTTGTCTATTTATTAACTTGTAAAGTTCATTACATAGTTTAGTTACAAGTACTTTGATATATGTTCTG
Source organism: Colobus angolensis palliatus (assembly GCF_000951035.1). Lineage (NCBI taxonomy): Eukaryota > Metazoa > Chordata > Mammalia > Primates > Cercopithecidae > Colobus > Colobus angolensis. Next base: position 20,418,571 of record NW_012115488.1, on the reverse strand, counting down.
CAAATGCTTTCCCCCACTTTGTGACTTGCCTTTTCATTTCCTAAATGATACATCTTTAAAAGCAAAATACATCATAAGACATAATATTTATATACATATAAGGCATAATATTTATTTATTCTTCTTATATATACCTGGCTGAATCTGTGTCATTTGGTGAAAACATTTTCCTTTCCCCGTTGAGTGGCTATGCCAATTTGACAAAAATCACTTGATTATATTCCCAATCTCTTCAAATATCTCCTTTTTGCTGAATACAATACTTTTTGGTTGTGGTATTTTTATTCTAAATCTTGAAATACGATAAGGTAACTTTTCCAAATTTATTCCTCTTCTTAAATACTCCTTTGGATATTTTAGGTCCTTTAAGTTTTTTTATACATTTTAGAATCACCTTGCATATATATATATAAATTTTGTTAAAATTTTCACTGGGAATTTGTTGAATCTAGAATTCAATATGGGAAAATTGCCATTTTAACACTGTTAATATTCTAATCCATAAACACAGCATAACTTTTCACCTATGTAATTTCTTTCAGAAATATTTTTAGTTCTCAGTGCTGAATGCATGCATATTTTTAGATTTACGCTATATAATTGTACTATCATAAATTGAATTATTTTTTAAATATCATTTTCTATTTTTTCTGCTACATATACAAATAGTATTACAATTAATTTTTATGCTAAACTATGTCCTGTTAACTTGATACATTCAATAGTTTGCTTTCTTTTTTGTATAGTACATTTCCTGAGATTTTTCTATGCAAATAATCATCACACTCATCTTTGTGCTTATCGACTACCGAGATAAATTAGATCATTCAGAGCCAGGAATACTAAGAAAGTAACTGTTACATTTGTTTTAGTGGATATTCAACTGATATTTAATGGTGTTTTGAAGTTATAACCACCACCTTAGAAATCAATACTGCAGAAGATTCCAAAATATATATATATTTTTCTTTTTTGTTTAACCTTTATTTTAGGTTCACGGATACATGTACAGGTTTGCTGTATAGGAAAATTCCTTATCGGGGGTTTGGTGTACAGATTAATTCATTACCCAGGAAATAAACATAGTATCCAATAGGAAGTTTTTCAGTCTTCACCCTCCTCTCACTCTTCACCCTTAAGTAGGCCCACAGTGTCTATTGTTCCCTTCTTTGTGTCCACATGTACTCCCTGCTTAGCTCCTATTTATAAGTCAAAACATGTGGCATTTGGTTTTCTGTTCCTTTGTTAGTTCACTAAGGATAATGGCATTTAGATCCATCCATGTTGCCACAAAGTACATGATCTCATTCTTTTTTAATGGCTTGTAGTATTTTATGGTGTATATGTATCCCATTTTCTTTTTTTTTTTTTTTTTTTTTGAGACAGCGTCCCGCTCTGTCGCCCAGGCTGGAGTGCAGTGGCCGGATCTCAGCTCACTGCAACCTCCGCCTCCCGGGTTCACGCCATTCTCCTGCCTCAGCCTCCTGAGTAGCTGGGACTACAGGGCGCCCGCCACCTCGCCCGGCTAGTTTTTTGTATTTTTTTAGTAGAGACGGGGTTTCACCGTGTTAGCCAGGATGGTTTCGATCTCCTGACCTCGTGATCCGCCCTTCTCGGCCTCCCAAAGTGCTGGGATTACAGACTTGAGCCACCGCGCCCGGCCTGTATCCCATTTTCTTTATCCAGTCTACCATTAATGAATAGTTAGGTTGATTCCATGTTTTTACTATTGTGAATAGTGCTGTGATGAACATACACATGCATTTGTCTTTCTGGTAGAATAATTTATATTCCTTTGGGTATATATCCAATAATGTGATTGTTGGGTAAAATGATAATTCTGCTATATGTTCTTTGAGAAATTGCAAAACTACTTTCCACAATGACTTAAATAATTTACATTCCCATTAGCAGTGTATAAGCATTCCCTCTTCTCCACAACCGTGCCAGCATCTGTTATCATTTGGCTTTTTAGTAATAGCCATCTGAATGGTGTGAGATGGTATCTCATTGTAGTTTTGATTTGTATTTATCTAATGATTAATGTTGTTGAGCATTTTTTTCATATGCTTACTGACCGTGTGTACATCTTCTTTGGAATACTGTCCGTGTGTGTCCTTTGCTTACTTTTTAATGAAGTTGATTGTATTTTGCTTAATTTGTTTAAGTCATTTATAGATTCTGGATATTTGGCCTTTGTTGGATACATAATTCATGAAAAATTTTTCCCAGTATGTAGGTTGTCTATTTACTCCGTTGATAATTTCTTTTGCCGAGCAGATGCTCTTCAGTTTAATTAGATACCATTTGCCAATTTTTGTTTTTGTTGCAATTGCTTTTAGCTTTGTGGCTAGAAAAAGTCTTTCCTTTCCATATTTAGCACTCCCTTCAGGGCCTCTTGTAAGGCAAGTGTGTTGAAAACAAATTCCCTTAGCATTTGCTTATCTAAAAAGAATCTTATTTCTCCTTCAATTATGAAGCTTAGTTTGGCTGAATATGAAATTATTGGTTGGGATTTCTTTTCTTTAAGAATGCTGAATATAGGTTCCCAGTCTCTTCTGGCTTCTCAGGTTTCTGTTGAAAAGAACACTATTAGCCTGAGGGGTTTCCTTTGTAGGTTACTTGCCCCTTCTCTGTAGTTTTCCTTTCTTCTTCTTCTTCTCCTTCTCCTTCTCCTTCTTCTTCTTCTTTTTTTTTCCACTTTGATCTTGTAGAACATGATGACTGTGTGTCTTGGAGATGATCATCTTGTATAGTATTCACAAGGCTTCTCTGCCTTTCGCAAATTTGAATGTTGTCCTCTCTAGTGAGGTTGGGCAAATTTTCTTAGATGATATCCTGAAATGTGTTTTCCAAGTTGTCTGCTTTCTCTCCGTCTCTTTCTGGGAAGTCAATGAGTCACAAATTTGTGTTGTGTTTTGTTTTTTTACATAATCATGTATTTCTTGGAGGTTTTATTCATTCTTCTTTATTGTTTTCTCTTTATTTTTGTCTGACTGAGTTGTTTTGGAGAACCAGTCTTTGAGCTCTGAGATTTTTTTTCCTCAGCTTGGTTAATTCTGCTATTAATACTTGCAATTTCATTCTGAAATTATTGATGTGAGCTTTCAGCTCTGTCAGTTGTTTTGTTCTTTATAAAAATGGCTATTTCGTCTTTCATCTTCTGTATCATTTAATTGTATTTTTTAGAACCCTTGGATTGGGTTTTGACTTTCTCCTGAATCGTAAGATCTTCATTTCTATCCATATTCTGAAATCTATTTCTTACATTTCAGTCATTTCAACTCTGTTATCCATTGCTAGGGAACTAGTGCAGTCATTTAGAAGTAAGAAGAAACTGGCTTTTTGAGTTGCTAGACTTCTTGTGCTGGTTCTTTCTCATATATGTGAGCTGATGTTGCTTCAGTCTTTGAAGTTGTTGTACTTTGGATAGGCTTTATGCTTTTACCTTCTTTGAGTCTCTTTGGGGTTTGATTGTGGTGTAAGGTGGGTTCAGCTGACTAGCTTCCTTTCTGGAAGATTTTAGGCGGGCAAGACTCAACTCAGCACTCCTGAGCAGCATGTTCTAATTCTGGAGTGGGATGGGGGGAGTAGTATTAGCCCCTGGCTTTGTCCTTTGGCCCCTTGAAGTTAAGAACCTGCTGTGCTGGAGGGGCCAAGAGTTCCCAGCCACTGGCCACAGCACTTCAGTGGTTTGTTTCAGCTAAAGTGCTTCGTCATAGTGATGGCAGCTGTATTTGTGCTTATTCACATGTGCCAGCAGTGGCAGCAGTGCAGCAGAGTGCCTGCTCATTGACTGGGGCAAGGCCCTGGCAGGCAGGGCTGCTAGCCTCCATTTGCACGTTGCTGCTGCTGGCAGTGGTGGCCACATTAGAGGGGGCTGGATGAGATAAATATTTCCAGTAGTATTTTCCATTAATATTTCAAATTAATAATAGACATCAAGTCACAGATTGATGAAGCTCAAAAAGAACATTAAGTGGAAAAATACCAAAAAATTCACATGTAGACATATCATACTAAAACTTGTTTATTATTTGATCCACAATAAAGTAAGTATCATAGTAGCAGGGTTTTTTTTCTCTTTTGTTCACTGCTGTATCCCAAAGATACAGGATTGTGCCTATTACACAGACACCATTCAATAAATTGTGAATCTATGAATGAATTAACCTCAATACATGAAGAACTCTTGCATCCACAGACTTTCCCATTCATTCAACGTCCTACTGTTACACATGTTTGCACTCAGGTTCATACTTAGTGGTGCTGCCTTTCCTGTTTTTGTGTACTGAGAAGCCAACAGTGGTGTTCCTGGGCACACAGTTCTGTGCGGGGGTCTTAGCCTAGGGTTTTGCAGGAGTGGCTTCCCATGAGCCACTCTCAGAGCCTGGGAGTGCTACTTTATTTTTAACATAATACGAAGTTTTCAATATTGATATGATTACACAGAAAATTCCTAAGCCAAAGATCATAATTGGGATTGGGAGATGGTAATAACTCAAATTTTGGGAACTGAGAAATTATAATTTCACGTAAATTTTCAGAAAAATTTTATTTCATTTGAATATTTTAAAATAAATGATTTTATAGTGATGAACATTACTAGCGCATCAAAATATTTCATTTGAATATTTTAAAATAAATGATTTTATAGTGATGAACATTACTAGCGCATCAAAAATATTTTTAACAACAATTTTTGAAAAATATAGTAATATTGTTGCTTTTGTTGTTAAATAAATTATCTTAATGTTTGGGTCCCATAAATTTCATTTAAAGGAGATTACATTTATCAAACTGATATTTTTATTCATTAAAAATGCATTTCTCACATTAATTTTCACCAAGACATACAATGGCACATGGTGCTGTATGCTGATATGCTTGATTGTAGAACTGCCATTGCCTGCTCATGGAGTAGACCTGCTGGCCCAAGATGGGTTCAATCTATTTTGATGTATCTAATTAAATGACATTACTCTAGTCCTCCCTGTTAGTTTCATGTTAAACTTATTTGTCTATCATATGAGAAATTACCATATTTTATGTCCAGTTCTTTATGTTTCAGAATTATTACCAGGTATTATAATCCAGTTAATGTATTGAAAATGTGTTTCAAACATGTAAAATGGGTAAAGGAATTATTTTAAACATTCAATAATATTCACGTGTGTGTTGTCCTTGTCATTTTCCAAGACAAGTTGATTATTTTAATTTCAGGCAAAACTGACAGATTAACAAAGGCTAAGATGTCCTTTGCATTTTAGTAGACTATTAGGCCTCGTGAGAGTGCACCAGATGTTTACACTGAGGAATATGGTTTTTGTTTGTTGTTTAGTATGACAACAAAAGATATATTTAATATTTTATTGATAGTTTTGCTCCCAAATGGTTCTCAACTTTGCATTGAAAGGATTTTCTCTTTCAAAATGAAATGTGAAATGTTTTTAATTTAAGTAATGACATGAAAAAAATTGTCCATTTTTAATAAAAATGTACAATTTGAGGTAAATCAAAATTCTAACATAAACAAATTTCTTTCTCTTGAATTAAGTAACTATATACAGCAGACAAATTGCCTTTAAGAGACCTTTAAAACCATTAGTTTTGGAAATATAATATTCAGAACTAGCTTGGAAATTTAACCTGTTGTCATTCTATACACAATAGATAAGAATAATTACCTAAGTTATCTAAGTCGCTGGCATCAGAAGCCAAGATGTTCTTTCTAAAATCCAATTTGATCATTTTTCTCATTTGCCTTAATCTAAAATGAGTATCACTTACTGTTTCACTAAAGGACCTCGGATATTTATTTCCTGACTGTCCTCATCCTTTACTAGTTCTCCACATTTATCCTTTGAAGTAGTCATGCGTTATGTTGAAACATATATCCATGTGTGCAATGCCTTTCTATCAGTAGTGAACTTCTCACATTTTCTTTATCTAATTCATACGTATCCATTGTTCTAAATTAGAATAAGCTTTTATCTGAGTCCTTCTGTCTCCTCTCTACTTCCATAAGACCTCGTAGATGAACTGTAACATTTTAATATATCATTTAATAAAGGATAAAACATTTTAATGTGCATTATTATTGCTTTATTTATCTCTCTACTCAAATACTTTGTAAGATTTCTGTGGGAAAGAAGCATATCTTGAGTCACTGTCTCTCCTATAATAGCATACTACTTTCAACCAGTGTCCAATAAGTATTTGGTGAATAAGTAAATATGTGAACAACAGTACCTGACAGGTGTTTAGCAAATATTACCAGAAAAAAAATACATACGGAAACAAAAGGGGAAATCTCCCCTGTTCGTTACATGTAGTCTTTTTTTTTACCAAGATAGTTAAAATAATATCTATAAACAAAGAGTATAGATTTTATATTTAATATGCACTTTAAAATTCATTGTTATATTTCTTCACTCAAAACTCAGAATTATCAATACTCAGAATGGCCAATACCACCACTACCTAGAAGACACATTTTGAATTTCCTTACAATACACATCTTATTAGTGAACACAATCCCCAGGGACATTTTCTCAAGGATCCTTTAATCATTCAGGATTAAATGTTAAGATTTCAAATATCATCAAAATAAAAAAAAGATAAAAATTTACAGACTTTCTACTCTGTTTGTAAACTATTTCTGCTTCAATAAGTAGCATCTTTCAATGTGTAACTTGCATTTCTAATGCCATACAGTATGTGTATAATATTCCTGAATTATGTCTGTCACATGAAATTGAATTCAACATTTTGCTATTTCAAATAAAGTAAAAATAATTATTTTTAACTGAATATAATCTATTCTACTTAATTGATAAATATTTCCTCTTGTTTCCTATCTGTAAAGTGCTTATCTACATTACTAATTATAATTATTATTTTTTTTCACCGAAGTGTTAGAAAACATGATTGAAATGTAGAGATACATCTTATACCGAATGATCTAAAACATTTGGTCATTGTTTGACAAGATATATAACAATTGTACTGTTTTAAGAGTCAAGGCTCTAAAACAGAGGAACAGATAAAAAGGGCTTCTACGTAGAAGATAAATGCAAACTGCTGTATCACTTTAGCCTACAACCCATTATGGCTTTAGAAGATTTCCAAAACAACCTCCACAATCTCCTATGTGTCCTGGGCCTTACTTCAGTTTTTGGGGTTTACAGGGGTTCCAGACTTTGGTAATGACAAAGACAATATCTAGCTAGTCTATATGAGGTGAATACTAAAGCCTTGGAGCATGGAGAGGACACCATGCCTATTAGATGTTCACCAGGTAGTGCTGGATACTGACAAAATAACTTTATTAGATGTTGTAGAAGTGTCTTCTGGGAACATCTGGATATATTGCTCACAAAACTTGGTGTGATTGAATAGAGTAAAATAATTAATAGTGCCAGTTTTAAAACCCATTTTCTTTCAGAGAGAGAGGAAAGTAATTTTATAGTGAGAGTAAAAGGAATTTTAATTTGTAATGAAAAAATTGACCAAAAATTCTCAGGAAAGACTGATATTTTTTTTTCCTCATGATGTAGAATAAATATGTGAGCTAAATTTCTGAAAACAAAAACTGTCCTCTTACTTGACCTACAAAATAAAAACGAAAATTAGTTGGTTTCATTTATTAATGTTGAGGCAATAATGAATGACAAAAGTTTACATATAAAAATGGGTTTACAACTGCAAGTGAAACAATTATTTGCTGATAATCTGTGTCATATAAGCTATAAATCTTAAACTTCTAACTAATTGATATAATTTATTTTTCTTGTTCATTTTCTTGCAAGATTCCTTGGAAGAACATCACAACTTCACATATTTGTCTTAGAACAGGCTTTATGACAATTCTTACAAAGTGAGAGCAAGAACAGAAAAAGCTTGTATTCCTCTATTCTCTCATCATCCTAATGAAGCAGGCTAGGGTTTGGGCAATTTTGTGGAAACACAGTGTGAGTATACATGCCAGTGGGAGATCAGTGATAATGTCTCTTATCACAAGAAAATCATCATAAATAACCAGAAAAATATCACTGGTGCCGATTCAAACAGATGATTGAAGGACCAGGTTATTTTGGTTTGAGGTCCACTCTTTGAGGTAGTTGCTTAGAATAGTTAGTTGCCTAGTACCTTGAGACTTTGGGGCCTATAAGAAGGGACAATTCCTTTTGGCATTGAGAGACACTAAGAGCACTGAGGGAAGCTTGGTTCATACACATGCCCTGCCAGAGGAAAAAGAGGCAATTCCCAATCCCGAGGTGGCCTCCCAGGTTTATTTTTTGCAGTTCTGTTCAGCATATCACAACTTTAAAAATAAGTATTTTAAGATCTTACAATAATGTGGTAATTCCATATGGTGACAAATACATTTTTAAAAATACGATCTAGGTTAGGAGAATCAACCCAGGTCTTAATTTATCTGTTGGTTATGTTCAGAATGATATTACTGACCCTATGATTATTGATTTAAAAACTTTCAATGTTTTGAGATAAAGCATTTTAACCCATTAAGGTAATACGTTTAATCGGAATGCCTGTGCTCCTCTCACAGTTCTCACATCTGAACTGTCACATTGATTGATTCATTTATATAACCATGTATCATTTTGTGATTTAAATCTCTTCCATCTTTACTTATCTTTTGAGGTTGATATTATTTATGCTGTCCACACTCTTGAGTAAGGAGGCAGCTAGAGGCTCGTTAGGCAGATAAAAAGGGAGGATCTTGGGAGAAGAGCAATGTTCATAGGAACATCCGCGGGACAGCACTTACACTGTCTCTGCAGCTAATGGGAGGAAACATGGTGAAGAAATTCCCCTTTTGCTTGAATGTTCCTCAGAAGGCACTGTTCTAACTTAGATGCAGGCACAATAAGTCAATCTAAATGTCCTTAATTTGACCCAATTCATTATAATGTCATTAACATGATATTAGCATTGTGGTTTTATCTCCCATGTGGGTTTCACTTAGGCACTCATGGGTAGTAACCAAGATGGAGTCACTCTGGCCAACTGCAGGCATGCACAGTTGCAGTACCCTTAGGAGGAAAGTTTACCCCTACCATTTTGGGCAGAATCCCCAGAAGACTTCCTTGTTCTTGTCACATAAAAGACCCAGAACTCAGCCCCATTTCTGACCACCTATTTTCAGGTCTCCTCTCTTTGTTGAGGGCTCTCCTTTTGCTTAAGAAATTCTACTCTACTCACTCTCAGGTGTCTGTGTGCCTTATTCTTCTTGGTTGTAGGATAAGAACTCAGACCTGGCTGAGCCAGGGACTAGGCAGACTGCAACATTTGGGAGCTCATCTGGGATTGTCAGAAGGGTGAGTCAGAGCAGACCTCTAACTCTTTACTTTCATTTCTGAAGTTTCTTATGCTTTTTTTTTTTTTTCTTCTCTCTCAAGATCAGATAAAACACTGGGCTTCTATCAGCCAATTAAAAGCAAATACTGTGGCTGCCAGACTTAAGACTCAGAAGTCAGACTTGCTGGAGAGGATTTTGTCAATCTCCCATCTCCCTTGGGTGTTGGGAATGTTGACTATATCCAAAACCAGTTTTCCCTCATGGAGGTCTAGCTGTCACATGGGATTAGGAGGTCCTGGGGCAACTGAGAGTATCTGGATAAGGCTACAACTCCATGTCACCGAAAGGCCCCTAATTAACTCCATTCCCAGACAGTCTATTAAGGTATTGGCACCAGGATTTCCAGTCTTTTCTATCACATTTTTTTCTTTCTCTTTCATGGCTGTTATGGCTCCTATCTCTTCTTTGTATGCAATGCTGCAGGTATTTTTGCAACCTGAAGATATAATTTTGTTGGCTAAAGTCAGCAGGTGCCTTAGCAATCAGCAATGCAGCTCAAAGGGTTGTTGTTTTTGTGATTTCCCTGCGACACGGGGATTTCAAGATTTCAGTTCAAGGGTTTCTCTGTCCCCCTATGATGTCTATACATGGCACTGTATAAGGGGATATTTCACCCTGAGGATGTACCCTCCTCTCCATGTAGGCTGTTTCTTTCTTCATGTAAGAACTCAGCAATGTCGAGTGAATTTAAGTGGCCACTCTATGAGACAAATTAATTTTCTTCTGCTAGAAGGCATATTGTGGGGACAGTCTATATCAAGCCCCAAACCTCTCTTTCCAACCTCTGCATATAAAGTATTTGGAGACAAAGTTACAGCTTAACATTTCAATCCTTATCAAGCCACCAGATGGGATAGAATTTCTTTCCCTGGGGAGCCCTATCAGCCTCTTCTCCGAACTCTTAGTTTTCCAGTTACACACCCTCCTCCAGCAGCCCATCAGAGACCAAGTCCCTTGTCCCATTTGCAAATGGAAAATTTACTGTATCATAGGGAGGAAGAAGAAAGCCTATCTAGTCAGATGCTTACTTCTATGTTGTCTCCGCAGAAAGGAGGGAACCAGCCCAACCACTATGGCCTTTTGAGGCATCTGTTATGTCTCCAGTTGCAATGGCATTTAAACAAAAAAGAGGAAGTATGTTAGGAGATTAATCATTCCCAACGATGTCTGGAACGGGCTGTCTTGTTTTGCCCCAATCCCATGGACTTCTGTCCATAAGGAAAATCCAGTCAGAGTTTTGTAAATTTTCCTCAAATATTTTTTTTCTGAAAACAGTGCAATGAAAATAAAATGTATTTAACGTGTAAAGTATTGTTTAAAGGAAGTTCTTTCTTTGAAAGTTTTATCTTGCTTAATCTTATGTTAAAAGGTTATTTGTAAACAGTTTGCCTCATTAACATAATTGGGGTAAAGCTTAGCGTCTTTCTTTGGGAAAATAGATTCAGTGATCTTTTGCAAAAAAGAGTATGATCTGACAGATAGAACCAGTTAGTAACATACTTCCTGACATCTGTGTCAAAGTCACATGTCTGTTATAAAGGTTGTTTTAAAATAGTCACGTTTGTTAACCTCTTTTATATTTGTGATGAGTTCTGATTGTCTTTTTGTATTTTGATTGGTTCTATTTGGCTAGTTAGCGTCTTTTCTGTATTCCATATTATCCGTAGTCCTGTTGTTATATACTGTCCATGATGGTTAATTCCACTCATATTTTAAATGATCCCTACTAATGACTGATTACTACTTCTTTATTGCTCCTTTGGCATCTCTATAGTATCTTTCTTAAGGATCAATTTCAGAATTAACAATTGCTCATCAAATCACTGCTTTACACGATTTCCAAGAAAGTTAAATCTTCCTCTCTTTAATACTTTAAGTACTAATTAAAATAACAATGATCACTTGAGATAATTAGACTTCTTTGTTATCAGCGCACCATTAGTTTTTTTACAAAGAAAAGGAAAATGTTACAAATAAAAAGTTGTCAGTGCATAGGTAGTATGTTTTACTCTAGATTAATAAGAAATACAGCATCATGGTAGCAGAAAACTACATGGACTAGAATGCAATGATTTATGAATTGTTCTGTATGATTACTATCGGATATTGTTGAATGTGCATTATAATATTTATATGTTTCTGTCAATATGATTGCTTAATGAAACAATCACAAAAATCTTAGAGTCAAACTGAATGTACAAAATAAGAAGGGGTGTGAAGATGAGAGAGAATTTTGAAGTAAGCTAGGAAAAAGAATATGTTTTTCTTCTATTTTTTGAATCAACTTTTTTTTAAACAGAGTTTTGCTGTTGTTGCCCAGGCTGGGGTGCAATGGCGAGATCTTGGCTCACTGCCACCTCCACCTCCTGGGTTGAAGTGATTCTGCTGCTTCAGCCTCCCAAGTAGCTGGAATTACAGGCACCCAACACCACGCCCGGCTACTCTTTTTTTTTTTTTTTTTTTTTTTTTTTTTTGGTATTTTTTAGTAGATATGGGGTTTCACCGCATTGGTCAGGCTGGTCTCGAACTCCTGACCTCAGGTGATCCACCTGCCTTGACCTCCCAGAGTGCTGGGATTACAGGCGTGAACCACTGCGCCCAGCCTGAATCAGTTTTTTCAAAATGATGTAGACTTCAGATTTTGTGGAGAAAGTTTGGAAAATAGAATTTGTGTTATTCTCTAGACTATTTAGATATACTTTCTGCTTCCTGTGGACCACCAATCTGAAGTCTTGAGAGTTTTATCTCATGTTGTAAACAGATTTAGATCAACATCCAAAATGGAATGGGATGGAATTCATCATCGTTCTGGAAAAGAAATTAGATATTTGACTTCTCTAATTTCATCAATTTTTTTCATATTTCCTTTGAAAATCAAGTATGGAGAACAAGAAGAAGAAAGGCGGGGTTTAACTATCAACCGAAAAGTTTAGATTAGCTATAAGGTTGATGTGATGTAGTTTTCTAGTCAGACTTCCATAGGAATTTAGGTGGTAGCTTACCAACACCTAAATTATTAGAGTTCACATTCCATCCAGAAATATAGGCTGGCCTTCATAGAATACATGAACCTGAACTAGTTCTTTTGCTGTAAGCAGCTACAAAACTGGAGAAAGCATACGAGGCATCTGGTTTCAGGAAGTGGGCAGCAGTCAGTGGAAAGCTGCAATCTCTGAATTTCAGAAGTGACTTGCGCAGGACTCCATAGTCAGTCTAGTCTTCACCTGGAAACAATTTTCTTAGGTCTATGTAGAAATTCTGCATTTTGCAGAGTGAGGTAGCACACTGTGCTGAAGGGGATGCTGTGAAGAGACTGAATTTCAGAAATCAGAATGGAGGTTCCTTGTAAGTTCATGACTAAAATCTGGGCTGCACATTTGCAGGGTGAAACCATTCATGTTATCAGAATGTGACTCATCGAGGATAGAGAGAGAGACAAATTTTAGAACATAAGGGCTATAGTGGATTACCTGTGACCTATTCAACACCTCTTCAATCTCCTCAGAAACTGAAAAAGACAAACCTTAACAGTCAGCACCATATCTTAGAGTAAGGCGTACTGTGTTAGTTTTCCAAGGCTGCCATAACAAAATATGACAAATTGCGTGGCTTAAAAAATAGAAATGTATTGTTTCACATTTCTGGAGGCTAGAAGTTCAAGATCAACGTTTTAACAGAGCTGTTTTTTTTTTTTTTTTTCTGAAGCTGTTAGGGAGAATCTGTTCCATGTGTCTCCCAGTCTCTCTTAGTTTGCTGGCAACCTTTGGTACCTCCTGGCTTGTATATTCATCCCCTCATCTCTGCTTTCATGTTCACATGTCATTCTCTCTGTGTGCATTTTTCTGTGTCTAAATTTGCCCTTTGTATAAGGATGTCAATCCTATTGATTTGGAGCCCATGCTACTTCAGTATGACCTCATCATAACTTGACTAATTACATCTGCCATGGCCCTCTTTCCAAATAAAATCAAATTTTGGAGTATTGGATGTTAGGACTTCAATTTCTGAATTTGGAGGGGACAAAATTCTACCCATCATCAAAATTGCCATATTTTACCAGATAAGTCTCCTAACTGAAAATCACTGTAGTTCAGTCTGACCATCTAGAAAGTCATTTAAATACCATGTGTGTATATGAAAACATAAACATCTATTATGTAAATATATATTTCATGTATACTCCATGTTATTTAAATATAGAGTAAAAGTATATCAATCTCAGACATATCCAAGGATGTGGAAGTGGGTAGTATTTTAAAGAATCTTTTATATGAGTGAAAAATTGAAGGAAACAGAAAATATTATACAGAAGTTGCTATAGTAAGTGTATTTTAAATGATAAACTGAGAATTGTACAATGATTATAAGAACATAGGTTACAGTTCTTATCTAAACAAAAAGAAGCTAGACATAGAGCATAATTAGATCAACTTTGTATTCAAAAAAGGAATAATGCTAGTGATATGGTTTGGCTCTGTGTCACCAACAAAATCTCATCCCAAATTGTGATTCACATATGTTGGGGGAAGGGCCTGGTGGGAGTTGACTGAACCATGGGGCGGACTTCCCCTTGTTCTTCTCATGGTAGTGAGTGGGTTCTCACAAAATCTGATTTTTTGAAATTGTATGGCACTTCCTCTTTCACTTTCTGTCTCCAGCCGTCATGAGAAGACATGCCTTGCTTCCCTTTGGCCTTCTGCCATGATTGTAAGTTTTCTGAAACCTTCAAACCATGCTTCCTGTTAAGCCTGCAGAACTGTGAGTCAATTAAACTTCTTTTACTTATAAATTACCCAGTCTTGGGTATTTATTTATAGCAGTGTGAAAATGGACTAATACAGTCAGTTTACTTTATTATTTCTTTTTCTTTCCCAGCTCCATTGATTTATCATGTGACTTTGAAAGTGTTAGGTTTCTCAACCTCAATTTCTTCATGAAAAACTAGAATGTATGCTTTTTGCAAAGTCATTATGAAGATTAAAATGACATGTATAAATATTTATTTTTAGCATAAATACATGAGATGTAAAAGTCAACACATGGTAGTATAAGATAGACTGATATTATCAGCATAGTTACTTATTTAGTTGTGTGGTTTCAGAAGGGAAGGACTGTCATTCTCAGTGTCATTTTTTTAAAGATACAACAGGCTATTTGTTTCTGGGGAATAATCTATGACTTTGAACATAAAGATCTATTAAGAAAGGCAGATGCTGTTAGGCCAGATCATGAAATTCTTATAGCCATCTCAAGTAAGGTTAAGGTTATGTGAAGAAAATCTGGAAATTCCTATCCTACTTTCAAAATTTAATCAGGTATATAATCAATTATATTTTGTGTAAATCATGCCAACCTAAGAAGTTACAAATTTTTCCTTTACTGCCTCAACCACTTTACTCCTTGGCCAAGTTACGTACATTCCCTAAGACCAGTTTTCCTATCTGTGAAATATGCCTTATGTATTTGGTAGTCATTTGATACCATCACTGCTTAAAGAAAGCTATTTTTGTTACTGTTTATTTTCTATTCCCATAATTTGACTTTACATGTAGCCTATCCAACAGCAAAATTCAGGTAAAAGTGCCTTCATAAATGCCCCGGCACTTTTTGATGTTATGCTTTGGCTCTTTCATTCATAAATTCATCCTCTAATTTTTAGTATTTTATCTTAGGTTGGCATTATCTCTCAGACCAACTAAATTTTTTGAGGTTTTCTCACTTTGCCAAGAAGTACTCATTTTATTTCTCCCAAACTTTACTCCCTAAATCTTCAATATGATAGGTGTTGGAAACATAATTTTTAAAGTATTTCAGTAAAAACAGCTGTTGTAATAGCTTCAACAACTACCATCTTAAAAGAACAGCCCACCCAGCTGTAAATTAAGCACCTGGAACACATTCTGAGGATTCATTAAAATCAAATGGGTGTGTGGAAATAAACATCTAGGAGTAATGCTAGCCACTCAACTAATAGAAAATAACACTGAAGAGGATAAAATCAACATACCATTAACTTTTCATATCTAGCACATTATATAAATTACATCTTGCAAAGTGATGATGAAAACCATTCTCTGAATTACCTTTCATTTTCAAAATTTAGATGTGAATAAATCTGAATACAACTAGTCAGGAAGGCCTCCCAGCCTCACTGTACTGTGCTCTTTTCCCTCTCAAAAGGAAAGATCAGATTTTTATTTTATTACAAATGTGTTACTTTCCCCTTTAAATATATCTGGCGTTTTATTCAGAAGTGTGATTACATCATCTTGGAGCTAGCTTTTCTTCTCAGGAAAACATCTGTCATTTTGTAGTCAGGTCAATATGAAAATACTATTTTTGACATCTTATTTTCTTGCCAGCCTTTTCTAATTTTGCATAATATGTTTATTCCATTTGTTAAAGCTTTCCTGGAATGGCACATTTTTCTCCAAATAAAAATAAAGTGCCAAAATCTTGTCTATATTTTGATATTATATGCCTGTTTTCACTTAACTCAAAGTACTTTTTTTGTTCTAAATCAATATAGGTTATAATATTGGAAATGAAAATATTTTGCTTTGAAATAAAACTGGGTACCAGTTTTCATTACTCACAGAGGCTTTATAGGAAAGATAATCAAGTTTTAAAATATGTCTCCTTTTGAAACAAATTTAATGCTAACACAACTAGAAGCTAACTAATCAAAAACAATCTTTAATATTGTATAAAAATTTCAGATCATTTCATGAGGAAAAGACCTATGACCTAAGAAAATTATATTTTAGGAATAATTTATTAACATGAGAAGCAATTGGAAACAAGCAAAACTGTCAACTCATATAGTTGTAGAAAAAGTTGCATTCAGATACAAGAGATTTAATAGTTTACTTTTAATAACCTTATGCTTTTGAAAAAGCTTGATGGTTAACTATTTGTAAAATATGCAATTTCAAACTACTACATAAATTCAACACATTATTATCACTGTATGAATTTAAGAGTTTTAGCAATATTCAGATTAATCTAATCATAATAATAATGAATATTATCCAAGTTAGGTATTTATTAGTAAAGTAAAATCTTTCATCTTCGTCTAACATTATAGCATGTTTGATCATGATTTTAGACTAATTGGGTCTGTATATATCACAGTGCCATGGATTTTTGTCTAAATTTAAGTTGATATTTATCTTCCTGTTTCTGTGTATCTGTGTGTTTTTAGCACCTATTTTTCACTTTAATAGTAGTTATCAAATATATTTCATTTATTTATTTTCTTACATGCTGACAATTCTTTCCCATTAGTATTCACAAAGGAAAGTCCTCATTATTCACATCATCGTGCCTGCTAAAGGAAGACCACAGTGTGGTTTTTCTGGTGTCTTACTGTCCAGTCTGACATTTTTCAGGATTTCCAGTATGTACTTTATCATAGGTCAATTGGAAACAAACCTGGGATGTATTGTAAGGCCCATTTCATGTGCCTCCAAATTCTTTGTTCTTTATATAGCATCAGTTTTCTCACCCATTTTCCAGAATTTTTATCTTCTTGTTCTAGAGGCATTATAATTGAAGAAGCAATTTTGGACCATTCAGTATGATCATTAATATCACCTCCTTATACTTCCGGTTATATCCAACTAACTACACATTACGGCTATGGGCAGGAGCTGTCTCAAGTCTGCACCTTGTTAAATGCCCCAGGAATCCTGCCTAACTGAACTTAAAATGCTACTTATTTTAACATTAGGCCTAACTCGAATATCATAGTTAGACTAAAACTACATTGTGCCACTCATCTACACAAATTGTTGTTTTAAGTTAGTAAATAATTGCATTATGAGTTATTTTCAATGTCAAATAGCCCATAGCAATTTGAAAAATTTCTACATGTTGGCTATGTAATCATATAAATACTTGAGTGATACAAATTTTAAAAAAGAACCATTACTTAATTAGTATTATTTTATATTTAGAAAAATGAGTTCTAGATAAATAGATAACATGACATAAAAAGTTAATTTTTTAAAGTAGATAGCTCAACAAAATGGAAAATGCATTAAATGAAGTTTATAGTAGGGCAGTGTAATAATTACATAAACTTAAAATTAAATTAGAGATATAAAATATAACATAATATAAAATAATGTTTTTATGAGACACAAAAGAAATTCTGAAACTTCTGATGTCCCTCTGCCTGTCACCTATACTTAGCACTATTTTCAATAAACTTTAGGACCAAAATTTTTACCTCTAATATTGCCTTTACTATGAGACAGCAAAATTAATGTTTCAGACAAAAACAGACAAGATAACCCAGGGATATCTCATTACTGAAAGAATGAAAAGATAATTTCAAATATGTCTAAAATACTACCAATAAGAATGAGGATGTCAAAGTATCAGAGTCCCTGCCAACCTAATAATAATAATGTGAGCTTCATGAAAAGAAATAATAATTTCAGTCAATTGTATTAAGTTGATTCTTTATAAGGGTCTAAGTCCATAATGACACTCAAAAAAGACAAATACCTTAAAATTTACTAACGATGAATCATACGGAATTTTCCTAAGTATACATTTTTTAAAATATTGCTATATGATTAAAATAAATTATGTAAGTAGGATATTTAAGTTTTTGTTATCGCCTGGTTGAGAATATTCAAGGTATATGGCAATTCTGAGAAAATACATAACAAAGGTAACATTTGAAGATATTTATATTGCTTGTTAATGTTAATGAAAACTGTAAGAATACATGGAGCCATATCAAAGACTCTAATAAATTAATGCTATAGCATAAATACCATAAATGCCATAAATTTGTTACCAAAACATCATGGGTTCAGTCTAGGTCCCATTGCTCACATCACAGAAAGCCAATTCCTGAGACAATGTGTATTTCCAGGGAAGAAGGCTTTATTTGGGTGCTGCAGCTGAGGAGATGGGAGATCAGTCTCAAATCCATCTCATTAACTGACTAAAACTGGGAGTATATAACATGGAAGGAATGTAGCCACCTATGGGAAAAAAAAATTTAGGAAGGAATAAGGAAGAAGAATTGATCAACAGGAAGCTAGTGGTCAGTCAGGAAAACAGGAATTACAAGAAGTTTCAGTTCCTTGATAGTATCAGGGAAGACTGGTTGGTTTCCTGAGAAAGGAACTCATGTAAAACAAATGTATGTTTCAAGCTTTAAGACTGGAAGATTAATTTCTATGTTTTTTATTAAACCGTAAACATTAGTTCTATGGGACAATTGGCTGAGTTTCAAAATCACATAAAATTAGCAAAATATATAATATAATAAAACAGAATAGGTCAGGAGTTTATACCTTCATTATATTATAGATATCAAAACAACTAGAGACCTCAACAATAAGTTGATAACAACCTTTTAAGAAAAAATTAAACAAATGTAGTAAAATAGCTTGCCGAAATTTTCACAGTATCTCACAACTAGTGAGAGTTTTCATGTTCCTGATCTTTCTTCCTGTCAGAAATAGGGACACAGTTATACAGCATACTTTACCCCATAGAGCCTTGTGGGATTTTTATCTGATGTTCTGCCAGGAATATAAAATTGGTTGAACTTTAGCTTCATTAATATTCACCTTGCTTTGTTTTTTCTGAAAACAGATTCTATGAGACCTTAGTTATGCTGAATAGTATTAAACTTGAGGTAGAGAACAAGGTTTTCAGGATAAATTAAAGATGGAAAACTGTAAGTTAAATTAACTTCATTTTTCATATTTTCCTTCAGAGTTTATTGAGGTTTTAATAATTTAATATATGTTGAATCTTCAAAGGTATATAACCTTCAAATATAATGAACCACAGAATTGTGCGCTACTTTGAGAATCTTGAGGAACTACATTTTTGCAAAACGCAATTTATAAAATTGTTTTCATTTATTGCACAAAAGGCACAGTATTCTAAGAATCAGATTAATAGCACACTTTGTAACTTTCCTTTCTGCCATTTCTGAGATTGAAAGAAAGTTTTGTGGTATATAGAGTGCTCATGATACTTGTAGGATTGCATTGGCATCAACCTAGCTATAAAAGTTTATTTAAGAAAATTTTTAAAGGAAATTTTTGATAAAAAGAGAAACTACATACAATGCAATCTACCTTTTTTTTTTTTTTTTCTAATACAGTATTCAGTACTAAAATTCACTTTATGCTGGCCGGGCGCGATGGCTCACGCCTGTAATTCCAGCACTTTGGGAGGCCGAGATGGGTGGATCACGAGGTCAGGAGATCGAGACCATCCTGGCTAACACGGTGAAACCTCGTCTCTACTAAAAATACAAAAAACTAGCCGGGCACGGTGGCGGGCGCCTGTAGTCCAGCTACTCAGGAGGCTGAGGCAGGAGAATGGCGTGAACCTGGGAGGCGGAGCTTGCAGTGAGCCGAGATTGCACCACTGCACTCCAGCCTGGGGCACAGAGACTCTGTCTCAAAAAAAAAAAAAAAAAAAAAATTCACTTTATGCTCCAATGTACATTTTGTAGAGCTTAACATATATAGAATATATAATAGAGAATAAATAATTTCTCTTCTGATTTATGATTTATTTGAGATCCATAACAGTAAAAATTGCTTTCTCTAAAAGTATACTTTATATTATGCCAGACTAAGATTTTTAAAATTTACCGAAATTAAGACTTTTTCTCGAAATACATTATAATAGCATCAGGAATCTAATTGGAAGTTACATTAAAGAGAAGTAACATTCTCTCCCTCTCTAAAAGCACAAAGTAATACTTGTTTTGGATTTGTAATTCCATAATGTTCTTTATCTGAATACTTCAAATGCTCAGGGTGTGATTATAAGGGCATCAGATTTACACAACAGGCTTATGAGAAGAAGGATTTTGTGTAAATGAAAACATTGTATGGTTTCAGAGAAAAATGGTTTTCAAAGCATTTGAACATGAGCTGGGAGTCTGTGTTTTTTTACTGTAGTTATAATAAAGGTAGTTTTTATTATCTGCCTAGTAACTTTCAGGGGATTAATGACTCAGCAAGGATCAGGCATTTTGACCTGTGTTCACCATGACAGCAAACATTTAGTTATTTAAAGTAAAATACTAAATACAGGAAGATAGGCCAAAAGTTATAATACTTACTAGTAAAAACTCTTCTGTGACTTCTTTAACTTCTTTAGTACATCTAGTTTTATGGGCCTTAGGATAGTTCAGTGTGGGCATCATACCCTGTCAGGAAAACTGAATCAGCTTGTCCTCGTTATTTTTATACAGTAAGATAGGTCATATGACTCTCTGTAACTGTGAAACCATGTTCCAGAGACCTCGTTTATGTGTTCCTGTTGTTAGATTTATAACCATGCCACATGTCTTGTAATTTTTCAACTTGACATAAACTCTTACACATTACATAGGATTTCTCACATACACAGTTTCTAAGGTAAGGGCTTTGCAAGCAACAGTTTGGCTATGGCCCACTACACTGAGTAATTGCTAACATTATGTCTAACATTTTATAAGGCACCTTTGTGAAGTTCCTTTATATTTTGAAAGAATGGTTTTCCTGAGAAAATCACCCATTATTAGCCCAGTAAAGTGCTGGGATATACATTAACCAAAGATGGCTCTGAATAGATGTTTATCTTGGATGAAAAGAAGACAAAATTATAAGTGGCAACAGTGTGGGTGGGGCAAAATTTGGTTCTGCTCTGCCCTATTTATCTATCATCAGTATAATGTATTTTTAAATGGAATAGTCTGAGTGGATTTACTAAACCTAAATGAGCTCAAGGACAGGAAGAGCTAAAACAGTGATGAAGTTCCAGATGGTGAGTGTAGAACCCTCCTGCCAGCACCTGCAGCTTTGCTCTTAGTGTGGGATTGGCTGTCCCTATGAGTGTACACCAGAAAGCAGACTAACACCTAAACAGAGAGCACACAGGCCCTGCCCAGGCACGTTTGTTTGTATACTGCTTATTTAACTGCTGTACATTGAAAAGCATAAGTTCTACATTTTTCTTCTTATTGTAAAATATCAACTATATACCAAATATGTAAATAATACTTTCAAACTTCAGTATTATCTTTCAACCCTTGGTATGCTCCAAAAGGATATTATCATTTTACAGATGAAGCTAAATTAGGCTCCAATTAAACAATTCAACCCAAATCATTAAAATTAATAAGAAAAAAGAGAAAGAGTTTTATATTAATAAAGATGCCAAAGTTGGTTCTCTTTCCTTTGTAACCTAATCCTTCCATTTATTCATACATTGACTATTTGCTGAAGACTAACCAAGTATTCAGCTCTGAGCTAAGTGAAAAATGTATGTGACAGTTACAATAAGCACCCTTCAGGAGCTCCTGTCTCACATTCTATTGCTAACAGAAGGCCAAGCTCATTTGAAGCATCCCCAGGGAATGTTTTCCTGGAGTCATAATAGCCCCAATCCTCTTTGGTGGCTACATAATTTTCCTACTTCCTTTGCAGTTATAAGCAGCCATGTAACCCAGTTATGGGCAAGGAGACTTTTGTGAAGCATGGTTTATTTGACGAATAATCATACCCTCTCAAGAATATACCCTCTCAAGGAGAATACATTGCTCCAACCCTTTCTTTCTGCTAGGTTGCTGAAGTAGGAAGATGTTATGTGTAACTGTGGCAACCACCTTTTTGTGATAATGAAAGACAAAGATGATAAGTCAACAGTTTGAAGACAGTGAAGAAGACAGAATGGGTTGATAATATCGATGAAGCACTAAGTAAAGTCTAATCTAACCTCTAAATTAATTCTAATTAACCTAAACCTAATTAGGTTAGGAAAAACATCTCCAAGGAGTGACATAGACCTGAAGGATCAATAAGGATTAATTAACAAGAAAGAGCAGTTCCTCCCAGGCAGCAATGTAGCATAGTGCGTTTTAAGAATTCAAATACATGATGTTGTGCAGTAAGGGTTTAACCTTGACCAAAGGTTTGGCTTTTTGCCCTCAGCCTCTGGGAGGTAATCTCACAATCTTTGCAAAATCATTCTTGTTAAGAATAACTCTTTTTACCAGGAGGTCTTGGCCCATGCCATGTAGTCTATGCAAACAATGGAATTTATGGTGGGGTCTTGGAGATGCTGGAACTTCTGGAAGGCCTTGAAACTAATGTCAGTCATGTGAGCAGTCAACCATGTCTATGTGACATAACCAACAAAATCTCTTCCACCAGGTGATCTTCACTGGTTGGCAACATTCTATGATGCATATTGTCTCACATAGTTTCTGAGAGAAGTAAATTCTGTGTGTACAACCCCACTGGGAGAAGACAATGTGAAGCTCCACACTGGGAAACCTTCTGGTTCCCACCCCATATGCCACTTTCTTTTCTGATTTTAATATGTATCATGTCAAGGTAATAAACTATAACTTTGAGTAAAACAGTTTTCATTGAATAATGTGAGTCAAACTAGCAAATTACTAAACCTGAGGGTGGTCTAGGGGAACATCAAATTTGCAGTTTTACCAGAAGTAAGAGCTCTTTGGGAGACATCTATACTTTGTAGATGGTTTGCAAATTATACACAATACAATTATAGGTCAGAAATGCAGCATTATTTGCATTTTTTAAAATTATATCTGGTTCTTGTGTTTTTATAAAGAGTTATTTTTGCTGATGGCTGGAGATAGTATGTAGAATTATGTAAACTTGACCATTAAAGAAAAGTTTTTCTGTTTTAATTTTAATCTTTTTTTTTTGATTAAGCCCAGAAAATTTTGGAGAAGGATTCTTGTACTGATTTGCTAGGATTGCATAACAAAGTACCACAAACCGTGTGGCTTAAAACAACAGAGATTTTCTGTCTTACAGTTCAGGAGGCTAAAAATTCAAAATCTAGTTGTCAGTGAAGCTATGAACCGTGGGGCAGAAAAATCTTTTGTTACACATCCCTCACTTCTGGTGATTTGCCAGAAGTCCTTGGCATAACTCAGCTTGCAACTGCAGGGCTTTGTCTCTGCCTGTATCATCACATGACATTCTCCCCTCTGTTTCTATGTGTAAATATCCCTCTTATGAGGACTGCAGTTATATTGATCATCAGTATGATATCGTCTTAGCTAATTATATGATGCTACTCTATGATGATGTCGTCTTAGCTAATTATATCAGCTACGGTGCTATTTCCAAGTGAGTTCACATTCTGAGGTACTGGGGTTTAGGACTTTAACATGCATTTTTCGGGGACACAATTCAACCCATTACAGTTCTCATATTTACTTTACCTTTATCTATTCATAGGACATGGTGATACATGGAGAGTTGTATGTGTTCTAATGGTGACATATAGCCCAGCTGTATTCAAAACTGTGGCTATGGGGATTCAATGAAATGCTCACATTTGGTTGAATGTGAAGACTTTAAAATAGGCTATCACATTTCCCTGAGGCTCCGGTCTATGAAGCTATTAGGATTTCATCACAAATCTAAGTTCCTGTAGAAAATATCTATCTGCTTTTGAGAGTAGTAGAAAAAAAAAAGTAGGGATACTTGGTTGGAATCTTCCATTTCGTATCCTCCAGGTTCTGTTCCATTTCCAATGGAGTGAGCAGTTTAGGATGATATTGCATACACATTGTATGGTGAGAGGGCAGGGACTGTGACTTTGTTCCTGGAACTGAGTACTTACAAATTCAGCTCTGCACTGGATGGTTAGAACACAGTTACTGTGGATATATTCATTGATAATAATTCTTCACTTATTTTCCAATCCTCTGTAATGATAGCATGCTTTACTGAATCAGATGCATAGGATCAAAATAAGTGAAGTATGCCTTTAGTTTTTGACCCCTTTTTGCTAAGGATTATTGTGGGTGGCCATATAATTTTCTTGAACACTCTTGGGCAAACTAGATATTTGATTATTATGGTACCCAATAACTGATTTGAAGATGAGGGTCGTCATCTTGTAGTTATTTCTGAAACAAGCAGAGTGAAGGCGAATCCTCCATTTCAAATACAGTTACCTTAAATTTAGCAGTTTTAGATTAATTACTTGACCCTTTAATTAAGCTTATTTATTTGATCCTCATATTAAAATGTATATCCCTTTTCCAGAATTTAACTATATTCTTAATGATTTAGAAAAATGATAACTATAATTCTCTTAATTTTCTGTTCTAAACCCAAGCAAAAGAGAAACAAAAACTCAGATGAGTAGTAGAGCATCATCTGAAGCAACACTGGATGTATAGGTTTGGTTTAAATATGAAACTAAAATAAACATTTGTATTCCTTTTTATCTGAATTGAATTGGTGTTGTCACTCATTACTGCTTGTTTTACAAAAATTACCACTAATGAGCCTTTTAGTTTTGCAAGTAAGTAAAATATGTCAACAGCTTACATTTATAGAAAATAATAATTCGATGAAATAATCTGAGTGCAGATTACTAAGACTGAGGGATTAAAAGGTATACTTCTTAATATAAATTATTTGACTCTCTGCAGATCTTTTTTCCCATGATTGGGGAAATACAATCACTCTATAGCAAATTTGTTTTACTCTTATGGACTCAATCTATCCTAGGGCAAGTTATTTCTCCTTAGTAATCTTAAATGAGTTTCTATTTAGACAATTAAGATATAATTTAAGAACATGCTGGCATGAGTCTCTGTTCACATTTAGGAAGAGACTATAAAAACATATTGCTTTAGCCATGGCTTAGTCCAGCATGGAACAAATCATTAAGATGAATAATTGACATTATTGGAACTATATAAAACTGAAATTATCATGATTATACATCATGAGCAAAGTTAAAAGTAAAAACAAATAAAATGTAATAATATGAAGAAGATGACAGCTCATGAAATTATAAGCAAATTAGAAATGAGGGTGCAGTAAGCAGAATAATGGTACTATCAAGATATACACAACCTAATTGAATATGTTATGTTACATAGCAAAGGGGAGTTCGGGTAGCATGGAGAATGAAGGTTGCTAATTAGCTGACCTTAAATAAAGATATTATTTTTTATTAAGGGCTGTATATAAAACAGAGAGGCAGAGGTGTCAGTGTCAGTGATGCAAAAGCCAGAAAGAAGGAAAAGGGCCATAAGTCAAGCAATATAAATAGCCTCTAGAAAATGAAAAGGCAAGAAAATGGATTTGCAAGCCTCCAGAAATAAATGCATCCAGGCCAATGAGACCCATTATGGACTTCTGAGCTCCAGAACTGTAAAAATAATAAATTTTTGTTTTGTTATATCACTAAACTTGTGGTCCATATGATAGAGAAAGAAAGCAGAAATGGGAGAAAACCAATAAAAGATAGGATGAAATAGTAAATGTTTAAAATATTTGATAATGGAATTTCTAGAGGGTAATGACCAGAGATAAAAGATTCTTTGCTTTTCTTCTAAAGCTACCCCCACCTTGAGATTGTTCTCCTTTCAGTACATGCCACACCATCTACCAGATGTCCTGAATTTAGGCATTATCCTAGGTTTCTCCTTTTTCTCAACCCCTAAACGTTGATTTATCAACAAGTCCTTTCAATTATACATCTGATAGCTTTTCTTCTTTGGTATTGTCATGATCCTAGCGCAAGTCACCATAATTTCTCATGAGAACTATCGATATCTTCTGTATGTTTTTGTAACAATCCATTCTACACATGGTATCTAAGGTAATATTTTAAAAACAAACTGAAGTCCAAACTGATTGGAAAGTCTTTGGCTCTCAGCATGAATCATCATAATACAGCAAATATATAGTGCAAAACAGAATTATTTTGCACAGCGTTGTTCCATATGCTTAGAATGCTCTTTCAATGCCTGCTGCACAGCTAACTCCTGTTCATTTCTTTTCCTGTTAAAATGTTAAATTTTGAAAGAGTCTTTATATAATGATCCAAACTAAAGTAGTCCCACAAATAATTCTCTATTCCATATATCTATAGTATTTTTTAGTTGTAGTTATTACTACCTGTAACAACCTCATTTTAAAAGCTAATTTATCTGTGTACATCTTCTAGAATATAAGCCTCATGAAGATAAAGATGGTATCTGGCATTAAGAAGGTATACAATAAATATCAGGATTACAAACTATTAAACAAATAAAACATTGTTAAAGTAAGATTAAGAACTGTGATCTGTAAAGCCATGTGATCTTCTCTAATAATTTCCTGTCCCCTTGGATTAGGGATAGAAACTTTGAAGAGTAGGCTAAGAAAGGAGTGAGGTAGTAGAAAATTAGAGTTTGGGAAATTGGAAATTTTGAGAAAGGAAAGTGCAAGTATTGAGGGTATGAGACTGAGATAAATATATAATAATAATAGCATTTATGTTCAAAAATCATTTATCAACTAAGCATAGCCCCCAGGAAGTTTTTTTGTTTTGTTTTGTTTGGTTTGGTTTTTTTGTTTGTTTGTTTGTTTGTTTTCAAACTGGGTCTCTCCCTAGGCTGATTTTATATGATTAGTATGCAAATGTAATTTGGTTTGTATGGATGACAGTACAAAAATTCCTGAGTAAGAAGTAGAGATATAGACAGCCAACTTTATATAAAAATTATCTCAGCAATGGGACAAGAGAGAAACTTTCTCATTGGAGGTAAAATATGTTTTAGTGTCTATATCCCCACTTTGATGTCTATTTAATCACCATTTTTTCACTTACTCATCAAATGTCATTGAGCTCATACTCTCAAAAATTCTCAGGCATTCTGGATATATACATCAATATATTAGGCCCACTTTCTGCCATGAAGACATCCCATATAATGGATAAACATTAAAGAAATAATTATGTTAAATACCAAAGATTAAATAAATGCTCCCAAATGTGATTTATTCTTGGTGAAACTTCATACAGCAAAATAAAAAAAAAAAAGTAGTTAAAGAGATTGTTCTATAAGAAAACTTCTACAAGGATAGAGAGAACAGAGAAGGAGAAATTCTGAAACTAAAGAGGAGATAGTCAAGTGGTAAAAGATTTAGATCAGAGAGATTTTTAAAATCCCATGCCTGTGGTAGGGAAGATCAAAGGTTTTGTTTGTTTTTTGTTTCCTAACAGAATTCCTTCAAGGCTAGAAAATCGACACCATCAAGTACCTTGGCAGTTGTGAGATGTGGGCAAGGCTGAAAGAAAAAAGACTGGTAGAAAGTTTGTTTAAGAAGCTGTAAGTGCTTTGCATTCTCTCCCTCTCCACTTAGCCTGTGACTTTGCTTCTCTACCACAGTATAAGACTGGAGTTGGCTGGGCACAGTAGCTCACGCATGAAATCCCAGCACTTTGGGAGGCTGAGGAGGGTGGATCACCAGAGGTCAGGAGTTGCAGACCAGCCTGGCCAACATGTTGAAAATCAGTCTCTGGTAAAAATACAAAAAATTAGCCAGGCATTATGGTGGATGCCTGTAATCCCCAGCTACTCGGTAGGCTGAGGCAGGGAAATCACTCGAACCTGGGAGGCAGAGGTTGCAGTGAGCCGAGATTGTGCCATTGCACTCCAACCTGGGCAACAAGAGTGAAACTCTGTCCCCCCACAAAAAAAAAAAAAAAAAATGGCACTGGAGTTGTGATCTATGAAGAAAATAAAGCAGAAGACTGTTGGCCACCAGGAAGGGTTGGGGATGGGAAAACTGGACAGAAAATGTAGAGATTTATTACAGGCATTCATTGCATACTTACATTTTGTTCAACAGGGGACCATATGGAGCAGAAAAATTCCTATTGCCTAGTGACATTATAACTGTTTTAAAGTCCTAATGTAACCAATAATAACATGTTTGTGGTGACGCCAGTGTTAACAAACCTACTGCACTGCCAGATGTATGAAAGTATAGTAAATACACATGTACAGTACATACTTGTTAATGATAATGATAAACACTATATTATTGGTTTATGTATTTACTATACTACATTTTTATTGTTACCTTAGAGTGTACACCTACGTACAAAAACAACAATTAGCTATAAAACAGCTTCAGGCAGGTCCTTCAGCAGGTATTCCAGAGAAGGCATTGTTATCATAGGAGATGACAGCTCCATGCATGTTATTGTCCCAGAAGACCTTCCAGTGGGACAAGATGTCGAGGTGGAAAATAGTAATATTGATAATCCTGGTCCGGTGTAGGCCCAGGCTAAAGTGTGTCTTTGAATCTTAGTTTTTAACTAATACATTTAATAAGTTTTAAAATGTATACATTTTCAAAGTAGAAAAAAGCTTTTAGAATGAGGATATAAAGGAGTAGAGCTGTATAATGTGTTTGTGTTTTAAGCCAAGTGTTATTACAAAACAGTCAAAAAAATTAAAACAATACAATTTATAAAGGAAACAGTTACAGTAAGCTAAAATTAATTTGTATTAAAGAAATGATTTTTAGAAGTACATTTAGTGTAGCCTAAGTGTGCAGTATTTATAAAGTCTATAGTACTGCATGGTAATATCCTAGGCCATCACATTCACTTACCACTCACTCACTGACTCACCTCGTCATCTTCCAGTCCTGTAAGCTCCATTCATGGGGAGTGCCCTCTACAGGTGTCCCATTTTTAATCTTTTAGATTGCATATTTTTGCTCTGCCATTTGTATGTTTAGATACACAAATACTTAGCATTGTGTTACAGTTGCCTACTACATTCAGTACAGTAACATTTTGTATGGGTTTGTAGCCTAGGAGCAATAGACTATACATATAGTCTAGGTATATATGTTATCTAGGTTGTGTAAATACACTCTATGACGTTCTCAAGGCAAATAAATTACCTAACGACACATTTCCCAGAATGTGTCCCCGTCATTAAGCAACACATGCCTATAATTGGTTGTATTTCTAAGACCTGGATTCCTAGATTCCCCCCTACTTCCCCAGGTCATTGTCATACCATAAATAAAATTAAAAATAATGTTTTAGGGAATGTTACAAGTCTTTCATAAAAATTTCTCAGCCAGTTTTCTATCAGCAATTCCCATAAATACTACTCATAGCTTTCAACAAGTCTTTTAGTGCACTAATCTTAAATATGATTGATAGGGATGGGGCAGAGAAATTCTAGGCAGACAGGGCTGGATCTCTGGCCCCATCCTCAAGCCAAAAAGCCTGAGACCTCGGCCCAAAGTGAAAACTTATATCCCTGTTTTCCTGCTCAAATGTTGCCTTTTCCTAAACAATCCATGGCCTTGTCCCACCCCATCCTGTGCTTATAAAGACCCAAGACTTGGCTGGCAGAGAGGAGAAGCAGCTGGATGTCTGGGACTATGGCTGGACATAAGAAAGAAGTGGCTTGACTTCAGAGGGACAGCTTGATGGCATAACTTCAGAGAAGAATCCCACCAGACAAGGCCAGACTTCAGGGGAAGATTACCTAAACTCGTCCCTGTCCATCCCCCTACCTAGTCAATAAAATCCCCTGTATTTAACCATTCTTTAAGTTGTTCCTGTGACCTCATTTTTCCTGGATGCCAGACAAGAGCTTGGGAGCTACCAGTGCAGAAACAAAAGGCTGTCAACATTGCCTCTTTGCTCTCAGTGGCAGAGGACAACTGCCTTATGTAGAAAGGCAGAGTCCAGTGAACTGTTAACACTTAAACTCTCCATGGAACGCTGAGCTAATAGAGCACTGTAAAACACCCACTGGTGCTTCAGGGGTCACAGACACCCCACTTGGATGCTGCTGTGGGGCCCACACAGAATTTGCTCCAGCCATTGCCCAAAAGGGCTTGGTCCAGCTCCTACACCCACTCACCTGTGTGTTCCCTCCCCTGACAAGTAGAACCCAGCGGATCTGAGTGAGTAGTGTTTGATCCCGCTGGCTTGAAGGGTGCAATGCAGTGGGTCTGAGTGAGTGGAGCTCAATCCTGCTCGTGCTGGAGCAGCTGCCTGTTTCCAGTGCTTATGCACTCCAGTTCCCATCTCTTTCACTCGCACACTCCCTTCCATGAGGACTTGATAGCAGAGAACTGAGCAAATGAGGCACTTCTCTCATGAGTCACATGGAGGGGTCAGGGACATATCCTGCTTCATGATGAGATAAAGAAGGATCCCCAAATCGGACAAAAATCTCAAATATGAAAGATGGAGATTGAAACAAGTCAATAAACAGTATCTTCTAGGGAATAGAAACATTTTAAAGGTAAATAAATGTCAAAATATATTTTGAATATTAATAAAAACAAAATAAAATATTTTAATATTTTGTAAAAACAGAAAATGTTTTAACATTTAGTACAAAACATTTACTAAAATAAAAGACATGAAAAATGTATATAGGGAACATTTCAAAAATTCTAGAAAATTAAAAATATATCAGCAGAACTTAGAAACTCAGGGGAAGTGAATATAGTGAAAATCTTCCAGAAAACATAGCAAAATACAATAGTGGAAAAGAAGAAAGCAAGCTAAGGTAACTAGATGATCCATCCAGGCCTGTCAACATCCAAATATTGACATCCTCAAAATAAGAGGAGAAAATAAAATAAATAAGGTCAACTCACCAGTGAAATACAACACTCAAGAAAACTTTATATACATGAAAGTCTGACAGAATCATACTGAACTAAAACTCAAAGCAGTGAAGATAGTGTGACTTGGTTTATTCAAGAAGTCACCTACAATTCATATTTTTAAATTAAAAAATGCAAAGCATTATTTTCCTAATTTAATCAGAAGAAATTGTGGTTGAGAAGCATTCAGCTATTGGTTAAATGACAAGATACATAGAGAAGAGTTTACCTCATCCTTCTGAAACTTGAAAATAACAACTTAGTTCTTTTATCATGTATCTTTTAATAAAATTCATAAATGTAATATGTCACATTTTATGCTTTTTCTACTTTGTGTTTTAAGTTTAGTTTTGTGTTTATTTCCCTGAGGCAATATAACCCTGAGTACAACAGGCTATTTTCCCAATAACCTATAGAGTAATACACATTTTTCCAGTGGAAATATCAGCAACAATTCTGTTTCTCTGAATAGTACCTCCAGCACACTGACAGCACAGGCATGTGCCTGCTCTCAGGGACAGGAGGCCATTCCAACTCTGTTGTATTCATTTTTCCTTCTTTTACAATGTTTTCTGAAACTAATGCTGATGAAAATAACTTGGGGAAATAAGAGAAAAAGTTAATTAGGTGAAAGGAAAGCAAGGCATCAAAGTCTGCAGCCTTGAGCTAAAATGCAAAACAATGTTATTGTTCTTATAAGAAATCCTTTCTTAGCTTCCAATATGTGAAAATTGTGGAGATTAATGATCCTTTAGTTGAAAGACTCTGGCAGAAAATATCCGTAAATCATTTGTTAGCTTCTAAGAAAATTACCCCAAGAAACTTTCATTAGATGCTGTACTTCAGTAATATCATTTTTCTTTTTCTCTAAGTTTTTTCTTTTTCAGTGTTGCTGGGCTTATAACCCATGAAGACGTTAATTTCATTTATCTCCATGATGGCCTCATTGTAGCACCAAGCTTTCTGTTTATCAGATTGCTCTGAATGGGGTTACCGGACTTAGTGACATTCCCACACCCAGTTTGATACACTTAAAGGATTGTATCTTTAGTTCTTTCATCTTGGTTGCAGACATAAAAATATACAAGATTAATTTCAAATGTGCTCCAACGTTTATAATATGTCCTTACTCATCTTTCTTTACTAAAACGGGGAATCATCTGTCCTCTAAACCTGAAAAAATTTTGTTAGGCAATTCATGTTTCACTTTAAAATTACTGCTAATACCCAGAATCTACAAATAAGTTAAACAAATGTACAAGAAAAAAACAAACAACATCATCAAAAAGTGGGCGAAGGATATGAACAGAAACTTCTCAAAAGAAGACATTTATGCAGCCAACAAACACATGAAGAAAAGCTCATCATCACTGGTCATTAGAGAAATGAAAATCAAAACTACAATGAGATACCATCTCATGCCAGTTAAAATAGCAACCATTAAAAATCAGGAAACGACAGATGCTGGAAAGGATGTGGAGAAATAGGAACTCTTTTACACTTGGTGGGAGTATAAATTAGTTCAACGATTGTGGAAGACAGTGTGGTGATTCCTCAAGGATCTAGAATGAGAAATATCATTTGACCCAGCCATCCCATTACTGAGTATACACCCAAAGGATTATAAATCATTCTGCTATAAAGACACATTCACATGTATGTTTATTGTGGCACTATTCACAATAGCAAAGACTTGGAACCAACCCAAATGCCCATGAGTGATAGACTGGATAAAGACCATGGGGCACATGTACACCATGGAATGCAGCCATAAAAACGGATGAGTTCATGTCCTTTGCAGGACATGGATGAAGCTGGAAACCATCATTCTCAGCAAACTAACAAAAGAACAGAAAGCCAAACACCGCATGTTCTCACTCATAAATGGTAGTTGAACAATGAGAACACATGGACATAGGGAGAGGAACATCACACAGGAGCCTGTTGGGGGTTTGGGCGCTAGGGGAGGAATAGCATTAGGATAAATGCCTAATGTAGACAACGGGTTGATGGGTGCAGCAAACCACCATGGGACATGTAAACCTATGTAACAAAACTGCAAGTTCTGCACATGTACCCCAGAACTTAAAGTATAATAACAAAGTCAATTAAAAATAAATTTTTATTATATAATTATATAAATTAAAAGTAAAATTTTATTATATAATTTTTATTATATAATTATATAAATTAAAATTAAATTTGTATTATATAATTATATAATTAATTTTTATCTGTCAATTAAAAATAAATATTTATCTGTCGAAAAATTACTGCCTTTTTTCTCTACATCAGTTTTCTACTCTATTGTGTTGTTAATTTATTTGAGATAAATATGAATTATACAATTTATTCAATGGCATTTTTGGATATTCAACATGGATTTCAAATATTATTGGTTTTCAACGGTTAAGTATTAAATAGTGACTATGTTATGGGATGAAGTCAGAAAGCAATAAGCACACAGAGAAACCCTATAAAGTGAATGTCAATACCATGGATAAAAACCTCACTGTATTCATTCGGGGGGTGAAAACTGTTGGAATTATTTTTTAATTTAAAAAAATGGGAGAAGAAACTCTATAATAGGAATGTGTTTTAAAAATAGATAAGCAAACTGCAAGGCAGGAGTTCAAAATTAATAATTACTACTTAGAGAAAACTTTTCATTGAGTGGGAAGTGTGTCTTCCAATAAAGATAATTTTATGTTTTTACTTACTAAAATGTATAAAAATTAGTATTTTGGAATTAAAAAGTATTAGTTGTGCATTCCCAAACTCATGTTACTAAACTTATGTTCGGTTACTAAAAAAAAATGCTGAAAAAATTACTAAAAATATATTTATGCAACTGTTTCCATTACTCACACACACACACACACGACACAACCTCTGAATAATAGAATAAAATATTATGAGTCAAATTATTTCTTTTCCCACTAATCAAAACATGAAATTACACTTAATAGGAATATGCTGGTTCTCTAAAATTTGGCTTTTCACACTTTATGTGTGCTACCATTCAAGAAAAATGTTGATTATTCTGTAAAGTTTCTGGTGCTACACAAATGGTTAAATATATTTTAAGTGTACTTAACATAAAAATACATTATATTGTTTTACAGATTTTTAAGCAAGAGACTTTAAATTTGATACAGATTAGCACTTTGATAAAAGGAATGCAAAATAATATAAAAGTATCTTTTATTATATATTTTCTTTGAACATTAATTTTTATGCATACAGTTGATACTTGAATGATGAGGGAATTGGGGTGCCAATACATCACAAAATCAAAATTCCATATAGGGCTTATTTATTTATTTATGTATTTATTTAGTAGAGACAGGGTCTCACTCTGTTATACAATACGGAGTTCAATGATGTGATCATAGTTCACTGTGGCCTCAAACTCCTGAGCTCAAGTGGTCTTTCTTCCTCAGCCTCCTGAGTATCTGGAACTAGAGGCACACACCGCCATGCCTGGCTAATTGCTTTATTTGTTATAGAGATAGACTCTTACTATGTTGCCCAGTCTGTGCTTGAACTCCTGGTCTCAAGTGATCCTGCTGCCTTGACCTCCAAAGGGGTTAGAACTACAGGTGGGAGTCACTGTGCCCAGCCCACAAATTACTATTGATTCCCCCAAACATTAACTACTAATAGCCTAATCTTGACAGGAAGCCTTACTGATAACATAAAAAATAAATTAACACATATTTTGTATGATATATATATTATATATTATATTCTTACAATGAAGCTAGAGAAAAAATGTTATTAAGAAAATCATAAGGAAGAAAAAAATATATTTACTATTCTTCAAGTGGAAATGGGTCATCATAAAGCTTTTCGTCTCCTTCATCTCCACATTGAGTAGGCTGAAGGTGGGGGGGTGCTCTTGCTGTCT
Source organism: Colobus angolensis palliatus (assembly GCF_000951035.1). Classification (NCBI taxonomy): domain Eukaryota; kingdom Metazoa; phylum Chordata; class Mammalia; order Primates; family Cercopithecidae; genus Colobus; species Colobus angolensis. Next base: position 20,383,806 of record NW_012115488.1, on the reverse strand, counting down.
CAGGGGTGTCAGAGGCTAAAGGGGAGAAGGAGGTGGAAGGGGAGGCAGGTGAAACAGGCACACTTGGTGTAACTTTACAGAAATACTTTGAAATTTCTGTTGGACTTTTTTTTTAACTTTTTAATTTCTCTAAAAAGTTTTCTATATGATACCAATCCTTCTTTCACCATTTACTTTAGTTTCAACGCCCGTAGAAGAGTCCATGTCTTAAGAGTAGTCAAAAGCAGTCTAAAGTAATGGGCACGCTTCTTTGATATTATCTAATGTGAATTTGTTTTCTGACACTTTTTTTTTCTATATCTTCTTCCTGATTGTCTGGCACTGGTTTTGAAGCAGTCACTTCTGTCAAATCATCATCTATTAATACCTCTGGTGTGGTATTAGGCAGTTATAGTGTTGCTATTAAAAATACCTGAGGCTGAGTAATTTTTAAAGAAAGTGGGCTTCATTGGTTCATGGTTCTGCAGACTGTACAGGAATCAAAGTGCTGGCCTTTGCTCAGCTTCCAGTGAGGTCTTGGGAAACCTACAATCATGGCAGAAGGCAACGGGGAAGCCAGGGTATCACTTGGTGACAGCAGTAGCAAGAGAGAGAATGGGGAGGTGCCAAACACTTTTCAGTAATCAAATTTCATGTGAACTCAGAACAAGTACTCGCTTATCACCAAGAGGATGGCACTAAGCCAATCATGAGGGATCTTTCCCCATGATCCAATCACCTTCCACCAGGCTCCACCTCGATTATTAGGGATTGCTTTTTATCAGATGTATGGAGGGAACAAATACCCAAACCATATCATTCTGCTTCTGCCCCAACAAATATCATGTTCTTTTCACCTTGCAAATACAATTATCACTTCTCAATAGTTCTCCAAAGCCTTAACTCATTGCAACATCAAGTCCAAAGTCTTAAGTCCCATCTGAGACTCATCTCCTTCCACCTATGAGCCTGGAAATAAAAACAAGTTATTTACTTCCAATATACAATGATGGTACAGGCATTGGGTAAATATTTTTGTTCCAAAAGGGATACATTGGCCACAAGAAAGAAACAATAGGCCCCACACAAGTCTGAAACCTGGCAGGCAGTCATTAAGTCTCAACACTCCAAAATAATCCCCTTTGACTCTATGTTCCACATCCAAGACACACTGATGTGAGGGGTGGACTCCCAAGGCCTTGGCAGCTCCATCCTTGTGAGTTTGCTGGATGCAGCCCATGTGGCTGCTCTGATTGGTTGAAGTCTGGCACCTACAGCTTTTCCGGGCTGAGGATGCAACCTGCCACCGTCTCTACCACTTTTGAGTCTGGAGGGCAGTGGGCCCCTTCCCAATAGTGAAGTGCCTGAGTGGGCAATCTGTGTGGGGGCTCCAATTCCACATTTCCTATTGGCACTGCCTTAGTAGAATTTCTCTGTGGCAGGCTTTTACCTGGGCACCAAGGCTTTCCCATATATCCTCTGAAATCTAAGTGGTACCTTCCAAACTTCCTTCACTCTTGCATCTGTGTGCCTACAGGCTTAACACCACAATGAAGCTGTCACTGCTGTGGAATCTTACACTCTCCAAAGTAGCAGTCTGAGCTATACCTGGGGCCTTTTGAGTCACAACTGGAGCCAAGCAGTCAGGTTGTGAGGAGTAATGTCCTGAGGTGGCACAATGCATTGACACCCCAGACCTGACTCCCCAGACTCTTTATCATTTCCCGCTAGGCCTCTGAGCCTGTGATGAGAGGGGCTGCCTTCAAGATCTCTGAACTGCCCTTGGGGCCTTTTCTTTAAATTGTCTTGGATAATACCTCTTGGTTCCCTTTTAATCATGCTAATTTCTTTAGCAAGTTGTTGTTCCATAGTCACTTGAATTCCTCACCTGAAAATGCTTTTTCTTTCTCTGCCACATTGCCAGTCCGCAAAATTTTCAAACTCTTATGCTCTGCTTCCCTTTTAAATAAAAGTTCCAACTTTAAGTCATTTCTGTGTACTCATATCTGACTACAGGCTGTTTGAAGCAGCCAGGCCACATCTTTATCTTTTTTTTTTTTTTCAGAAGGATTTTCTCTCTTGTTGTCCAGGCAGGAGTTCAATGGCACAATCTCAGCTCACCACAACATCTGCCTCCCAGGTTCAAGCGATTCTCCTACCTCAGCCTCCCGAGTAGCTGGGATTACAGGCATGCACCAACATGCCCAGCTAATTTTTTGTATTTTTAGTAGAGATGGGTTTTCTCCATGTTGGTCAGGCTGGTCTCAAACTCCTGACCTCAGGTGATCTGCCCACCTCAGTCTCCCCGAGTGCTGGGATTACAGGCATGAGTCACCGCGCCCTGCCAGCCATGCCACATCTTGAACATTTTACTGCTTTGAATTTTTTTTCTGCTAGATACCCTAAGTCATCATTCTTAATTCCAAACTTCCACAGATATCTAGAATATGAATACAATGCAGCCAAGTTCTTTTATAGGGCATAACAGTGGTAATTTAATTGCTTTAGTCACCAATAATTTGTTCATTTCCATCTGAGACCTCATCAGCCTGACCTTCACTTTCCATATTTCTATCAGCATTTTGGTCACAATCAGGTAGACAGTCTCTATGAAGTTCCAAACTTCCCCTTATCTCCTGTCTTCTTCTGAGCTCTCCAAACTCTTCCAACCTCTGCCCATTAACCATTTGCAAAGCCACTTCCACATCTTCATTTATCTTTATAGCAATGCTCTACTCTTCAGCACCAGTTTTCTGTATTAAATTGTTATTGAATTGATTACCCAAGACTGGGTAATTTATAACATAAAGAGGTTTATTTGGCTCATGGTTCTACAGGCTGTACAGGAAGCATGGTGCTGGTATCTTCTTGGCATCTGGTGAGGCATCTGGCAGCTTAAAATCATGATGGAAGGTAAAAGGGGAGTTGGCATCTCACATGGTGAGAACAGGAGCAAGAGAAAGAGGGAGGAGGTGCCATACACTTTTAAACAATAAGATCTCATGTGAACTCAAGCACGAAATCACTCATAACCAAGAGGATTGTGTTAAGTCACTCATGATAGACCTGCCCCCATTATCCAATTACCTTCCACCTGGTCCTACTTCCAACATTGAGGATTGCATTCATTATGAGATTTAGAGGTGACAAATATTAAAACTATATCAAGTATCTATTAAACTTTGAATTCCTCCAAGTTCCATATGTTGAAAACCTTGACCCCCCCCCACCATTTTTTGCCAGTCCAGAGTGTCTTTCATGATCTCAATGACTGACTCTGTCATAAATCCTGAGAAGTTATGTACAAAATCTGTATTCATTTGGTACAGCAGGAATTTCATGTCTTGGGTTTGATAGCTCTCAAGGCTTTTTCTGTAACAGTCATTGCGTCTTCAATGGTGTAATCTTTTCAGACTTTAGTGATGTTTTCTCTGTTGAGCTTGTTTTCTGTAGCATTATTTCCATAGAGTATCATGTTTAATGAATCTTTAGGTCCTGATGATCTTCTGATATAGAGACTGAATTATGGACATTGTTTTTGGGGCAAATAGACCATTTTGACACCTTTGATATTGAACTCTTGGGTTCTGTGTGGCCAGAAGTACTGTCTAATATCAAAAGAACTCTATAAGTAAGCACATTACTGGTAAGGTGCTTCCTAATTTCAGGGACAAAACATAGATGGGACCAATCCAGAAAAAAATGATTTTTGTTATACAAATCTTCCTCTTGTGCAATAGAAAAACTGACAGCTGGTGTTTATATTTTCCCCTCAATATTCAAAAATTAGCAGCTTTATAGATAAGGGTAGTCCTGATGAAAAATCCTACTGCATTTGCACAAAGCTATAAAGTTAGCCTATCCCTTCCTGGTGCTTCCTCCTCTTCCTTATTAATAAATATCGTTTTTGATTTTTTTTTTTTTTTTT
>NW_012115488.1:20350853-20379849 GCF_000951035.1 Colobus angolensis palliatus | reverse complement strand
TGTCTGCTGGCATGGGTGTACCAATGGCTTCACAAATTTTATTTATCTTGAAATAGGGAACAACCTCAGATGCAAACTTCAAGCAATTCAACTTCCTCTTATAATGTCATGCTGTTTCTCTGCGTCTGCTTTTTTTTCTGTTTCTTTCTTTTTTTTTTTTTTTTTTTTTTTTTCCAGAATAGAGCACTTTTGTCTACACTAAAAGCCCAAAACCCATTCAGGCTATATATTTATACATTCTTCTCAATGATTTTCTTTTTCTTTTCTTTTCTTTTCTTTTTTTTACAGAGTCTTGGTCTGTTGCCCAGGCTGAAGTGCAGTGGCGCCATCTTGCCTCATGCAAGATCTGCTTCCTGGGTTCAAGGGATTCTCCTGCCTCAGCCTCCCAAGTACTGCGATTACAGGCACGTGCCACCATACCAGACTTTTTTTTTTTTTTTTTTGTATTACTAGTAGAGATGAGGTGTCACCGTGTTGGTCAGGCTGGTCTCAAACTCCTGACCTCAGGTGATCCTCCCTCCTTGGCCTCCTAAAATGCTGGGATTACAGGTGTGAGTCATCATGCCCAGCCCTCCGTGATTTTTTGTTGTTGCTGTTTTGTTTTGTTTTGTTTTGTTGAGACGGAGCCTCACTCTGTTGCCCAGGCTGGAGTGTAGTGGCATAATCTCGGCTCACTGCAAGCGCCGCCTCCCAGATTCACACCATTCTCCTACCTCTGTCTCCGGAGTAGCTGGGACTACAGGTGCCTGCCACCATGCCTGGCTAATTCTTTGTATTTTTAGTAGAGACGGGGTTTCACTGTGTTAGTCAGGATGGTCTCGATCTCCTGACCTCGTGATCCGCCCACCTCGGCCTCCCAAAGTGCTGGGATTACAGGCGTGAGCCACCACAGCCGGCCCCCTCAGTGATTTTCTTAATGGTGTCTGGGAACTCATCTCTCTCCCTTGGTCAGCAGAAGCTGCTTCTCCTATTATTTTGACACCTTTTTAAGCCAAACCTCATCCTAAAATTATCAAACCCCCATTTTTTTTTGGAAGCTTTGAATCCTTCACCTTCCCATATCTTTAAGTTTTCATATAATTAGTTTACTGTTTCTCAAATTATATCAGAGTCAATAGGGATGCCTTTCTTGTAGCAATACTGCAACCACATAAAATCTGCATTTTAAATACAAAAAAAATAAGTATTTTGCAAAAATTACGAAGTTTTCTTGTCTGCTGGCATGGGTGTACCAATGGCTTCACAAATTTTATTTATCTTGAAATAGGGAACAACCTCAGATGCAAACTTCAAGCAATTCAACTTCGTCTTATAATGTCATGCTGTTTCTCTGCGTCTGCTTTTTTTTCTGTTTCTTTCTTTTTTTTTTTTGAGACTGAGTCACACACTGTCACCCAGGCTGGAGTGCAGTGGTGTTAGCTCACTGCGACCTCCGCCTCTCAGGTTCAAGCAATGCTTTTGCCTCAACATCTGAGTAGTTGGATCCCATCATCATGCCCAGCTAATATTTGTATTTTTAGTAGAGATGAGGTTTCACCATGTTGGCCAGGCTGGTCTTGAACTCCTGTCCTTAGGTGATCCACCCTCCTCCGCCTCCCAAAGTGCTGGGATTACAAGTGTGAGACACCATGCCAGACCCATTTCTCTGCTTTTTGGAAGCAATTCCAACATCACTAGTGGCAGTGTATATAGGTCACATAGTGTTATTCAAGGTTTATGATATTGCACAAAACATGACAAAAATACTCAAGAACTCTAGGAGACCATTTTTAATGTAATATGCAATTTACTGGAGAGATAAACTGCTAACTGGTAGATGACTAGCGTCATAGAAGTTTTAAGCAGCAACAGGCAAGACTTGAGCTCACCACAATAGCAACAGGAGGTGACTATGAAATTATTACAATTGTGAAGTATGTAGTACAGTTAATTTTTTGCAACTATGATTTAACATTGCATCTTTACATTTGTTTACATTTTCCTCAACTGCAAATGGCACCATGTATGGTTGACAAATTTTTTGTGCATATGTTTTGATAAATCTTAATGTTTTATAATAGTGTATTATATATATACAGTTTATATGGTGTCTTTTATGGTAGTAAATAATAAAATAGATTATTATCTACATAAATCTCATGTATTTTTGACATAACTTTTTTGATTTTTAAAATATTTCCAGTCCATGTGATTCATTGTGGAATTTTAAATTTTAAATTTCACATAGGTTAAAAATAGTTTCCAATATACTTATTGTAAAAAAATTGCATATAAGTGTACCCACACATGTCAAACCTAGGTCGTTCAACAGTCAACTGTATATGACAACTTTGTTTATTTCTGCTAGTAATTTATACTGCTCAATATATGCAAATTGCTTAGCATAATATTTGCCACAAATTAACATATCATATGTTATTGAATTTATCAATTAATCTGCAATTACCATATATACATGTATACCTGTATACACTAGATTTTGCTTCTGTAGGTTTAAAATGGACATATCAAGTTCCTTCAGGGGAGGGGCTCTCTCTATTTTTCTCACTGTTGTAACTTGGTATCTAGCAAAATAACTTGCATATGGAAGACAGTTTTTATGTGGGGAAAGAATGATAATAATAATACAAATAAGTGAGATAATGTACTTCTGATAAAATATGAGCAATGACAGAAAAAAACAACTATTTAATTCTGATTCTACATCTTATGAACACCCAAGGCAGAAATATCATTATGTAATGAGAATAACACCTTAAATTTTCTTTTCGGCTCAAAATAAAATTAGAAATAAATAGAGGTTTGTACAGCATCTCTATGGTTCGTTTACTTTTTAAATTTTATGACCTTATAGTTGCTGTATCATGTCAGTATTTCAATAAATCTAGCAAAGCACCTTGGACAATACTTTATTCATAGTTAAAATAGGGTAGCAAGAAATGCTTTTTATAATTATTCAGTTGAACTTCAAACTGTTTTCTGTATGATAGTATGTGTGTGAGGAGAAATCATTACTGTGGTTTACATAAGCCATTAAAGCCTTCCATGGAACACTGTAATTCCGCTTTCAATCTTAAAATGTTCACAATAACCCAAACAAATGATTGAAATATCATCTATTCTTTTATAATAAATCCACACTGAATCAAGTCCTCAATTATTTTAAGTAAACATGTTAGTTATTTGCATTAGCCTCACTATGCTTCCTGAAGATAAACAGATGCTAGAAAGTGGTTGAAATTGTTTTACTCAGGAACTTGAGGAACTATAAGCCTCTTCTATCCACATTATGTTGTTTATCATCATAAAACCTTCTGAGTATTTAAGGCAAATGTCTACCTGTTAGTCATGTTTGTTTCATGATATACACACTTCAGTTTTATTGACCTATTTTGGCAATTGGCTTGCTATAAGGCATAACACAGCAAAATCAGAATTCTGTATCTCATCTCTGCTGGGTTCTTGTCTATCACAAAATAGAACATTAAGCCAAAAGGGAATTTTAGCACAAATCTAGATTTATTACAGCTGGACTTTCATATAATATGGATTCCAGAGAAATGAGTGCAGGTAGTTCAAGCATGCTGAAATGTCCAAAGCCATCACTTAGTCAGAATAGAAGAAGATAGATAAAGAAGGTCATTATGAAGATGGATTTTTCTATTTAATACATATTTCTTAAGGAATACATTTTTCCCCTCAGGAAAGCTCATGACTTGAGGCAGAAAGATACCTGCCATAGTCTCTGCAATAAAACTACTGCCGTTTCTCTTCCAGAGAGTTAATTCATCTCTTGACCAGGGCCAGGGATTAAGTTTAAAAGGTTAAGTTGAAAGTTCAACTAATTTATTGCTACTAATTCCAAAGAAGAAGGTGTGAAAAGAATGGTAAATTTATCAAACATTGAAAGCCAGCTATGAGCAAAGACCTGTTAAGAATTCATAGACGAATAAAGCACAGCTTTTTCCTTCCAGTAGGTGCATTATGGTGAAGGAAACAAACCCTTTCAGCACAGTTTGGGACTAAAGTGGCAAACACCACTGGTTTGTTAAAGATAATGGGCTAAGAAAGTCCAAGGATCATAAGATTAGTTTTGACTATATGTCTGGGAAATTTGTGGGAAATGGGGATTAAGATTGACCTTAACGGGTGGGTTCAAGGGGACTTCCCCGGGACTTTCAAGAAGAGGAAATTCAAGGCAAAGAATCAGGGATAACACTGAAAAAAATTAGAAAAAGTCTCTCTTATTTTAAATTGTAAGGATTTAGAATTTCATACCTGGAAACTATGTTGGAATTAATTTATTTTGTGGGTCTTCAAATCACATCATTTTTTGTTACCCTAAAAGTAGAAGTATCTCTAGGAGATGGAAACAAAGGGGAGCATATTTTTCTTAAAAAATACCCTTAAATTTTGGTCCTAGTAGTCATTTCTAACTGCTCAATTTTACCAAACTTGAAATGGCTTCTTGGAAGAGGGATGTAATATCCATTTTATTAGAAATCACTGTTTGGAAGACATTGAAGAGTCTTGATTTGTATACAACAAACTTTACCTTACCTTACTTCTACCACATTTTTATATTCAGAAGACCGAATCAATCTATCCAAATAATAAAAAAAAAAGCATCCAAGTTTTGATAGTATTAGATCATCATTTTTCTTTTTATTTAACAGATTTTTTTTAATGTGATTAATGAGCCTCTACTGTATGCTAGGCAGTGTTTCTATGCATGAGAAATGCAGAAGGAAACAAAGCATAGTCCTGTTTATGTGAAGTGTGGATTCCAGAGGCTGGAGGAATAGAGTGAATGGGAAAAGAGATGTTGACCAAAAGGTACAGGGTTTCAGTTAGGAGAAGTGAGCTATAGTAATCTGTTACACAGAATAGTGACTATCATAAAGAATAATGCATTGCATATATCAATTGCTAAAATATTAGATTTTTAAATGTTTTTCACACAAAAAAAGACATGTGAGGTGATGGATTTATTAATTAGTCTGATTCAATTATTCCACAGTGTAGCAGGGCATGGTGTTATGCTCCTGTAGTCCCAGCTACTCTGGAGGCTGAGGTAGGAGGATCACTTGAGGTCGGGAGTTTGAGACTGTAGTGGGTGATGGTGACACTTGTGAATAGTCACTGCATTACAGGCTAGACAACATAGCAAGACCCTGTTTCTAAAATAAGTAAATACCTCAAAGATAAAATAATCATTCCACATTATAAACAAATACCAAAATATTACATTATACCCCGCAAATATGTATAATTATTATTTGTCAATTAAAATAATATTAAATAATAACAAAAGAAAACAAAATATGGTTTGCAGTGGAATAATTTTTAACAACTTATTATTAATAATGTGTACAGTATTATTAACATAATCCCATTATTTTCAATGGAACAGCCTTACTCGGTTTGTAGCTGAGAGCAGAAAAATCATTAGGAATGTGGGCTCCGGTAGCAAAGAAAGTGTCAGTATTTAATCTAGCCTTTATTCCTTATTATGTGAATATCCATATGTAAATTTGTGCCTCATTTTCCTTATTTGTAAAATTACATAACTATGATGTTGAATAGGGTTGTTTTGAGGCTTAAATGAGATAACACATGTAAAATATTTTCGAACACTGTGTGGTATGTAGCCAGGATTTATGATCATTTTGTCATTCTCTTTTTAAAATCTGTTTTAGTTGCTGTTTCTCCCACAGTCATAGTCCTTTTCTGGTCTCTTATTTTTAAGTTCTTTATTAAAATATAATTGACATTCAAAACAGGTATATATTTAAAGTATACAATTTGAAAAGTTCTGAGATAGAGCTATATCCTTGAAATCTTCCATCACAATCAAGATAATGAACATTTTCTATCACCCTGAACCGTTTTATCATATTCCTTTGTAATACCATTTTCCTCCTTCCTACCTGTTCCTAGGTAACCACCAGAGACTACCACTGGTGATTACACTTCCATTTTCTAGAATTTAATGTAAATAAATCACAGGGTTTTCTTTCTGATATTTGCTCAGCATAATTATGTTAAGGTTCATTCACATTGTTGCATGTATAGGCCTTTTAAACAATCAGATCTCATGAGAACTCTGTCCTGAGACAATACTAGGGAAATGGTGCTAAACCATTAGAAACCACCCCATGATCCAATCACCTCCCACCAGGCCCCACCTCCAACACGTGGAATCGGAATCACAATTCAATATGAGATTTGAGTGGGGACACAGAGTCAAACCATATCATTCCACATCTTCACTAACAATTGATATTGTTAGGGTTCTGATATTTTGCCATTCTACTGGATATGTAGTGGCTTCTCACCGTGGTTTTACTTTGCATTTTCCTGATGATATATGATACGGAGCATCTTTTCACACGCTTATTTGCAATGTCTATATCTTCTTTGGTGAGGTGTCTGTTCAAGTCTTTGGCTATTTTTTAATCTTTTTTTATTGTTGAGTTTTAAGAGTTCTTTGTATATTTTGAATAATCCCTTTGACAGATGTGTCTCTTGCATATATTTTCTCCTAGACTGTGGTTTGTCTTCTTGGTCTCTTGATGTTGTCTTTTGCAGAACAGAAGTTTTTAATTTTAATGAAGTTCAGCTTATCAATTATTTCTTTCCTAGATTGTGCCATTGGTGTTGTAATTAGAAAGCTGTCATGATATTCAATTCATCTAGGTTTTCTCTTATGTTATCTTTTAAAAGTTTTATAGCTTTTGCATTTTATATTTATGTCTGTAATTCATTTTGAGTTAATTTTTGAGGAATGTAAGATATATGCAAGATTATTTTGAATGTGAGTGTTTAATTATCCTCTCATTTATTGAGAAGACTATCTTAGCATTGCCTTTGCTTCTTTGTCAAAGATCAGCTGGTTATATGTATGTAGATCTATTTCTAGGCTCTCTACTCTGGCCCATTGATCTATTGGTCTGTTTTTGTTTTTATTTTTTAATAATACCACACTATTATTATCATAAGTCTTGAAGTCAGGTAGTATCAGTTCTCCAATTTTGTTCTTCTTCAATACTGTGTTAGATATTTTTGGTCTTTTGCTGCTTGCTTTTTAAAGTCTGGAATGGTTATGCCATGAACAGTCACTGAATACAGGTCAACAAATTACAGACTATAGTTTGGGAAACTGAATAGGAATGCAGTATAGTAAAACTTTTGTTTATTTTAAGAGTGTTTTTTTTAGCTAAAATTAATTGATTTGATGTTTCTATTCTGTTACCATATTTCTGAAAACAGATTAACAGCAAAAACTTAGGTGAGTTGAGCTCATTATTTAAATAAACATTAATAACTTTCAGGACCATTTCTGTCTCTATTAAACATATATATTTTTGGCATATTTTACATTCAGAGTGCATAGCAATGGAATAAGCTTGTTTTGTTGTGGTAGCAAACAAACCCATAATCTCAATAGAAATATATTTTCCTATCATACTGCATCATCACTGCCTGTCCTTTGGGACTCATTCCTATATTGCTTGTACCCTGAGATTAGGCTGTCTGCCTGAAATATTGTCAGCTTTTATTGAAAAAGAAAAAAGAGACAGCATGGTGAGTCATGCACTGACTCTTAAGGTTTTACCCAAAGGAATAAATATTTCTTCTACCCGTGTTTAACTGACTATTTACATGGAAACACTTAATTCTAAGGGTCAGTGAAGAGATACCCCATCATGCACCCATAAGGAAAATTGGAAATATTTTTTAAGTTGTAGTAATATCTACCTTTCTTTAAGAAAAAAAAAACACTAAAGTTTCAGATTTGACAATGATATATACACTGCAAAAATAGGCATATGCTATCAATGCAGTAATAGACTTAAGAGCAACTGGAATAATAGAAAAATTGCTTTGAGTAGGATTTTTTCAGAAAGTTCCATAAATGTAGTATTTGAGCTGGATCAGCAAAAACAGGAAGTAGCCACAAAGGTATATGAGCCACCTACCCAGGTTAAATAGAGTGGACAATCATCATAGCATGCAAGGTAGACTAGGGTATAGCGAGAATGGATGGAACAATCTTTGAAAATCCAAATGGTAACAGTCAAAATGAAGGACAACGGCATAAAGAGGAAGGGTCACGCGTGCCTGAATTTGGTCAATAGTAGGAGTAAAAGTAAGTAAGAAGCAAGAATTTCATTGACAAATTTGTGGTTGTAGCTTGAAAGATTCTTCAGAAAGAATTATATGCAACCCTAGTTCAATGGCATGGTAATTCTCATCCTATAAAAACGTTGCTTATGATCAAATAACATTGGAAAATATTGCACCTAAACATTTCTCTGTATAATTACCACATAAATATTTGCCCATTAAGATTATGGGAATTCCTACAATGAACATATTTAACTAGAGTCCCCAACTTGAAAATATTGTTTTGAAAACAATATCTGTTTACAGTCCTACACGCAGTAAAAACAAAGCTTAAATGTTATGAATTAAGCGTAAGGTATACTGCCTATTACATGACTAGGAATGTTTTGTTTAATTGCTTATACAAATGAAATATCAACTGCCAAGGGGGAAAGATGAACACAAAATATATGCCTCCCAGAGTCTTTATTAATTCATAAGTCACTTCAGGATATTGAAAAGTTTCAGGGTTCTCATTGTGTGCTATGATGTTAAAACTGGAAGAGTCAAGAAATTATTTTCAATCTGTATTAATCTTATTTCATGTCTTGGAAACAACCTGCGAAAAATAGGCTTCTAAATTCAGCCTACTTCCTTCTCAGTTTTGTTTACTTGAAAGAACACGAACAAAAGATGAGTAGTGTGGATTTTAACATCTTAAAAAAAATCTAAGTCTAGATATATATTAGCTCTATAATCAGAAAGCACAAATCACTTTGGGTTTTTCTAATTAAATCATTTTTCTTCCTCCTTCTTCTAATATTTGTACTGTTATAATTGATGCTATTCTTTTCTAGAGAGATTTGAGAGTGATATAATGAATTCTGTTTTAACTGGGAAGATTTCAGTTATCTGAAACAATAACTGTATTTATTTTAATTACCAAAATTAAAAAAAAACCCTCAAGCTTCTTTACTGATAGAGAGTCTGGCATATATTAAGTGATCTAATATGAGTTGAATAAGTAATTATGCTTTTTCCACAAAAGAGTATTCTCAGGTGTAAGTATAAAGGACAATCTTATTTTCAGATCCATGTTATGCTGTGTCATAAAGGATAAATCTACATTAACGAAAATACAATCTATTATCAATGACATGTATACATATTTGGCATATGTATAAATATGCATGCCCATGCCTTAAATACATTTTTTTCAATATGGGGTTATATGTGATGTACAAATTTATAGTTAACTTATTTATAAAAAGTTGAATTCATAAATTTGTGAGAAAATAATGAGCAAATCCAACTACAATTGCATTGTTATCTCCTTATTAAAAAGTATATGTAAAATTATAATGTATCAATTAATAATGAAATAAACCTTTAATATTTTTCAGTAAAATTTCTTTCATCATTAATAACTTCTTTTGTAAAGATTTCAAGGGATCTTCATCAGTTACTATCTTACATTTATTAGCTGATATTTCATATGACTCAACCTTTGTCACATAATTCCTTGTTGTTATCAACTCAGTCTTTATGCTTTCATATTCTATTAGATATACTTTACTGGCATTAATAATTTTTATATTAGCAATGCAGCAGATAGACACATCCTTCTACTCATTGTCTCCCCTTTCACTCATTCCTGTATCAGCATGCGTGTTTTATTTTTTCTTTTTCTTTAATGTTATAAGTTTAATTATACAATCAATTTTCTGTGAAATGCAATATACTTTAATATTGTGACTAGGTATAAAGAATTCTTAGGAAAACACATTAAAGATAATTGTTACATAAATCAGGTGAGAAAGTTTCTCTCTGAAAAATCATTTGGAGTCCAAGAAGGTAATGTTTTCCTTTTGTATATTTTACTACTCCTGTGAAGATAAATATTTGTGTGGTTGACTGACCTAACAAATTATACTCCTAATGGAATAACTGAAGAATTATTTAGGGTACAATATGTGTGTATACAGGTGCACTCAAACACATGCAAGCACATATACATAAGTATAGACATATATCTCCTGACATCATAAACTAAAGCATACTCACTTGAAATTTTAAAAGTTGAGATCTGAAATGTCATAATTTGCATCACAAAGATGCCAGTTTTGAGCAACTAATTAGCCTTTTCATTTGGAACATACTGTAATTGAATATCTTCTATTATGGAAGCTGAAATCGAAAGAAGTACACTTCATACATTTATATCCCTAAATTGTCAAACATAAATTAATTTCTACAGGTAATGTACTTGTAATTTACATATTATTGTGATATATCTCTGTCTTGGAGTCTCTTTATAATCCACATTACCCTGGAAATTCTTCATTTGAAGAACTATACAATGTGTTACAACATGAACTCATTTGTTCAATGCCACTAAAATAGTATCATCTAAAAGGAAATAACTTTGATTATAAACTAATAAAACATTTTAGCACACTTTCTTATGATTTGTGACCCTTTTTTCTTACAAATATTATAAAATAATAGAGATATTCAAATAGAGCACATTTGTAATAATTTTAATTTCTTGAGACATTTATATATTTTTACATTGATACATCTATACTTTGAATTATTTTACATTTCTAATTATAATGGTCTTAAGGAACTAAAATTTCTGAGAGAGGAATGTTTGCTCCCTTCGAGGGAGACCATAAATGAGAAAAAATATTATTGAAATTTAGGGATTTACAAAGTATCAGATTCAGTATATTTTATTTTATTTTACTTTGTTTTATTTATTTATTTTTTGAGCCATAGTCTTATTCTGTTGCCCAGGCTGGAGTGCAATGGCGTGATCTTGGCTAACTGTAACCTCCACCTCCCAGGTTCAAGCAATTATCCTGCTTCAGCCTCCTGAGTAGCTGGAATTACAGGCATGCACCAACACCCCTGGCTAATTTTTGTATTTTAGTAGAGATGGTGTTTCACCACGTTGGCCAGGCTGCTCTCCAACTCCTGGCCTCAGGTGATCCACACACCTCAGCCTCCCAAAATGCTGGAATTAGAGGCATGAACTATGGCACCCGGCCAGATTCAGTATAATTTATAATTATACTTTTAGTAATATAGAACCCTTGATAATTGGTTGTTTATGCTACCAAACAGTAGATGAAGGAGATAATTAAATACCATAGTATGTGATAAATAATGGGTATATGGTAGCCTAGAAGAGGAAGTATCTAGACAGAAAGTATTGGTAATTGTAGGAAAGGGTATGTTGTAGGAACAAACAAACAAACAAACAAAAAACCCACATTAGATTATTTCTACAAAATCACTAATTTTTTCTTACTCAGTATCCAGTTCATGTTTTGGTTGGTTCAGCTTCATAAAATTAAAAGAGGCCCAAGATAATGGAGCCTGTATTGTCTTTTGTATTAACTTACTCTCTGTAAAGATGAGATCTCTTTGACAAAAACAGGTGAAGACATAAAGAATTCCGCAATTAAATGACTTAGCCTAGAAGCAAGGTACATCACTCTGCCCACATCACTAGTACAAGAACAAATCATATAATTCTCTATCTTAATGAAGGTATTAGAAAAGTTGGTTTTCTCTGTGAGCCCCAAAGGAGAGCCAGATGGTTGTAAGCACTAATCATATTTTCTCTAGATACATCATTTGAACTGACTAAATATAATTGGAATGATTCTTAATTATAACATTCTATTTCTTCAATATATTTTGTGCATTTTCTATTGTGCCCCCAAAATGCATGTCTACTTGGAACCTCAGAATGTGATTCATGTCGAAATAGGGCCTTTGCAGATGTAATTAATTAAGTTAGGATGATATTGCACTGGATTAGAGTAGGCCCTAAATTCAATGACTTATATCCTTACAGAATGAGGAGGGAACACAGAGAAAGCCCATGTGAAGATGGAGGCAGAGACTGAAATGATACAACTACATGACAAGGCATGCCAGAAAATACTGGCAACCACTAGAACATAGAGGCAAGAAACAGTTTTTCGTTAGTGCGTTCAGAGGGAGCATGATCCTGGTGACACCTTGATTTTGGACTTCTAGACCCCCAAACTGTTACAGAATAAACTCTGTCGTTTTAAGCCAGTAAGTTTGCGTTATTTTGTTATGGCAACCTTAGGAAATTAATACAGTATATTTAACCCAATTTTCAAAACCTTAGCTTTACTTTTTGTTTTCCTTTATTTCTAGGAGTCTTGAGTGACTCTTATAATAAAAAATTGTATTGAAAATTATACTAGGGCTTTAATTTCTATTTAACTCTCCTATTTCAACCTTGGATTTTCCACTAAAAATTGTGTCTTCTTTTGGAAGAGGAAATTACTCCTATAAGTCTATTTGAATTAAAATGATTATCTTAACAGCATGTAATAAATTAAAATAATAGAGGTCTAGAATTGCAACTTGATCTTTTTAAATCTGTACGATGGACATTATATTTGATGTGTAATTTATATTTGAAAATAATTTCAGTGCTTCACTCTGTGCAGGTATTTAATAAAGAAAAACATAAGACATAGCTCAATTGTGATGAAACTGGTGTGATTCTATGTAATTCATAATAATTATATAAATTACTAATAGATTTAGACAACAGAATTTTACTATTTACCCTGAATCATTATTTTCTGACTCTATTACTTGGAGTTAATCAAAATAAAGTAATACCTTCAAAATAAATATATAAAGAAAATAACTATATGCATAAGTACACTTATTTACACTTTATGTAAAATTATAATATCCAAAACCATCTATATGAGTGAGGAATGTCCAGAAAAACAGAACCAATAAGATAAACAGATATAGATGAATGATTGATAGATACATAGATAGATAGATAGATAGATAGATAGATAGATAGATAGATAGATAGATAGATAAAAGAAAATTTATTATGGGAATTGGCTCACACAATTATGAAGGCTGAGAAGTCCCAGTATGTGCCTTCCTCAAGCTGAAAAACCAGGAAAACAGCTTGTATAATTTAATCTGAGTCTGAAGGTCAGAGAAACAGGATCCCTGATGTCCTCGGGCAGGAGAAGATGAATATTTCAGCTCAAAAAGACAGAAAGAGAATTTACCCATCCTCTTCCTTTAAGTTCTGTGTGGACCCGCAATATATTGGCTGATGCCCACCCACATTGGTAAGGGCAGATCTTCTTTGTTCAGTCTACCGATTTAAATGCTAACTTATTCCAATAACAGCTTCCCTAACACACACAAAAATAATTCTTCACCAGATATCTGGGCATCTCTTAACTCAATCAAGTGTATACACAGAACTAAGAATCACAAAATCTAAAATGAAAAAGTAGAAGAACATATATAGATGAGTTAGAGACCCCTGAGGAAATTTTTATTCAAGTATTGGAATTATAACTTTGAAGACTACAATATAAACATAGAAGATTTTATAGTAACTATTAAGGAAGACTAAGCAAAATAAAAATTGCATTTTATGTTTTGACTGTTGTGAATAATGATGCAATTAACATGACAATGCAGATTTCCCTTTTGACATAGTGATTTCTATTCTTTCTTTGATACTCAGCAGCGGAATTAAGGCATAATGTGAGGGTTATTTTCTAATTTTGCTGCATCATGTGGTGGTTATTTTCTCATTTTTTTTTTTTTTTAGAAACCTCCATACTGTTTTTCATAATGACTATACCAAATTACATTCTCACCAGCAGTAGTAATAACAATAATGGAACATTATTCAACATCTAAAAAGAAGGAGGAAAAAGATAGTGTGCTCTCAGTGGGAGAAAATTTTAGCAGAAATATATAAATTGTATTAAATAAATGGAATAAAAGAGAACCAAATAGAAATTCCAAAAACTGAAAAATATATTCTGAAAAAAAAAATCATTGGATGAATTGAGCCACTGAATGGAGATGACAGAGTGAAAGAGTGCATGAATTTGAGCTTAGGACAACAGAAATTCATGATAAAGAACAAAAATGAAAAATTAATTGTAACTCAAGAATACAGTATTAGGGCCTGTTAGATGAACAGAAAGCCCAATTATGTTTCATTAGAAAACTAGGAAACAGGAGAGAATATCAATCAACATATTTGAAAAAAGAATGAACCCACATTTCCTAAATGTAATGAAATCAGAAGTTTGCAGATACAGGATGCTAAGAAAAACCAAGTGGACTAAACACAAAAAAAGTTTATGCCGAGGCACATGTCTTAATTCTTTTGTGTTGCTGTAAAGGAATACTCAAGACTTCAAAATGTCCATAAAGAAGATGATTATTTGGTTCACAATTCTGACGTCTGGAAAAGACTAAGATTGAGCACCTGCATCTAGCAAGGACCACAGCCTGCTTCCATTCATGGCAGAAGGTGAAGGTGAGTTCTTGTGTGCACAGAACACATAGCAAGAGAGAAAGCAAAGGAGGGAGTGCAAAGATGCCAGGCTCTTTTTAACAACCAATTCTTACAGGAACTACTACACTGAGAACTCACTAGCACTCAGACTATGCCAAGCCATTCAGTAGGGATCCACCCCATGAACCAAACATCTCCCAGCAGGCCCCACTTCCAACATTGAAGATCAACATGAGATTTAGCAGGAAGAAACATCCAAACTATAGCAGCACATAGTAATTAAGTGGATAAAAGCCAAACAGGAAAAGCAAATCCATAAACAGCAATGGATAAACAATATATTTCACATAAGGAGTAACAATTCAATTAACAATTGGTTTCTCAGAAAACCAAAGGTCAGAAGAGAATGAAACTATGTATTTATATAAATCAATTCAGAATTATATTAAAGTCAAAAATACCTTTTAAACATGAAGGTAATCAAAGATAATTTTAAATAATAGCAAATTAATTTTTTGCAAGCTAACCAGCACTATAAAAAAAAATGCCAAGTGGCATTCTTTGGGCTAAAGGGAAGTTACAGCTAATGGAAACTCAAATTCTCAGAAAAGAGTGAGGTGAATTGGAAATGATAAATATGTGGATAAATGCAAAACATTATTTTTTCTCTGTCTTATTTTCTTTGTTTATAAATCACATATTGAAATTCTACAAATCTATTCTAATGCTGTCACAATTATTCACACCCCTTTCCTTATAGCCTATGCAACTGCCAATAACTTTCAACTGCCTTTCCTACCTGTAATCACTTTTATTTCATGCCTACACATGTGCACATATGTGTACACGTGCACAAATGTATACACACATGTACACAAGTTCATCTTCAATAAATATTTCTAAAGCACATTTCACTACGTCATACTTTCCTTGCAAAAACAATTTTTTGTCTTTCAAATTGCTGCTGAATTGAATTAAAAAATGGCATTCTCCATATTTTAGATATCAAGTATCATCTCCAAATACCTCATCAACCTTAAATTCTAACCACCTCCCTTCCAGTTCTCACACCCATGACTTAAAAGCTGAGGAGAGGGTCATCACAGTTAAGCAAGGAAGTACCAAGAAGTATCCAAATATATCATCTGGGTTCCTCATACTTTTCTCCTTGCCCTCATTGTGTATTAATGCTCTTTTGTCTCTTGATGATCAGGGCCAATTATCACTGCTAGCATAGTAATGTTTTTTTTTTTTTTTTTCTGGTTCCTGAACATAGAACGCCAAGAGAAACATGTTAAAATTTAAAGAAGTTCATTCTCGATCAAAATATAGTCCCTTTGATGTCAAGTTCCTCTAACTCTGTGGAGGCCAGAATTGTGAGAACAGGAAGTCCAGAGTCTATGAGTGGTTTGGGGGGGGGTAATAATATGTGTGGCCACTCTTGCTACCACCCTGAGCATCTTGAATGCAAGTATTCTAATCACAGCACTTTGGGAGGCCGAGGTGGGCAGATCACAAGGCCAGGAGTTCGAGACCAGCCTGAACAACATGGTCAAACCCTGTCTCTACTAAAAATGCAAAATTAGCCAGGCATGGTGGCATGCACTTGTAATCCCAGCTACTCAGGAGGCTGAGGCAAGAGAATCGCTTGAACTCGGGAGGTTCAATGAGAGGAGACTGCAATGAGCCGAGATCACACCACTGCACTTCAGTCTGGTCGACAGAACGAGACTCCATCTCAAAAACAAACAAACAAACAAAAAACTCTTTGATCTATCGCCTATATTACATCTTGCAAGGTGATTATCCATTCTCACACACACACAAAATAACTTCTGGACCAGTGCTTCAGCTGTACTTTCAACAGGTTGGTAGCTTCGGAGTGGTACAATGCCTGATCATGATACTACCTAATCCCATTACCATAGGCTCATTCCATTTAAAATATTTATTTTAAAATATTTCCTGTTATCTGATGTGATATCATGTGGGATCCCATGCCAGGGACTGAACACTACTTACACCCTCAGCAGTAGTGCTGGTTAAAGTCCTACAAGTGAGAAGGGCAAACTCCTTGACAGAACACCTGTTCATTTCCGTGAGAATCAATCAATCAATCAGTCAACCAAGCTTGTCTTTCTAGGAAGGAAAGGTGCATAACAAGCTTAAATTTCCCCCAAGTTGCTAATTGGCCTTCTTGAAAAATGTTGTCAAATCACCACGTGATATGGTTTGGCTCTGTATCCCAAATTTTATCTCTATTTGTAATCCTCACATGTCAGGGCAGGGACCTAGTGGGAGGCGACTGGATCATGGAGATGGTTTCCCTCAGGCTAGTCTCCTGATAGTGATTGAGTGCTCATGAGTGGCGATGGTTTTCAAGTGTGGCACTTCCTCACTCTCTGGCTGTCTCTCCTACTGCCATGTAAAACATGTCTTGCTTCCCCTTATCTTTCACCAAGTGGAACTGTGAGTAAATCTTTTTTATGAATAAATTACCCAGTCTCAGATAGTATCTTTATAGCAGTGTGAAAACGAACTAATACACCATCTCTATTGGTGGCAGAGGACGGTTAATGGCAGCAGTAGCTAGAACAACCTGTATAAATGTGAATGCATTCTGTTGAGCCCATATATATATATATATATATATATATCCTTCATTTTTCTTTCTTTCTTTTTTTTTTTTTTGAGATGGAGTTTCTTTCTTGTTGCCCAGGCTGGAGTACAGTGGTGGGATCATGGCTCACTACAACTGCCGCCTCCTAGTTCAAGCGATTCTCCTACCTCAGCCTCCTGTGTAACTGGGATTACAGGCATTAGCCACCATGCCTGGCTAATTTTTGTATTTTTAGTAGAGATGGGGTTTCACTTATATCCTCCATTTCAGTTAGCCAGTCAAATATTTTGAAACTTCCCAACAGTTTGTATATATTCTAAAATTGTGCTACACATAAAATGGATGACTGTGTTCACCATGTTCAGTCCATTCGGAAGACTTTCCCATTTCAAACTATTTCAAGGACACCTGAAATAAAATTGCAGTACCTCTAGGGTCTATATTTCATGTTTTCCCAACAAAACTAGCTGTTCCATCAGTAAACCAAGCTCTGATTTCTGCCTCCATTTTTCATGCTTGCAAATAATTTCCAAGTGTCAGAGGTGAGAGATGAGGAACTGTGGTGGATATCACTGGTCTGGGATTATGATTTATGCAACTTGTTTGTGCCTTCTGTTTTTGTTAATGCTCAGTCTTGTTCATGACAACTTCATTTTTGATCAATTTTATTCTGAGCCTACTAAAACTCTTATTGTGATGGTTCTGATAAGATCCATCTTCTGATAAATAGTCTTAGATAGAGGGTTACACAGTTTATTATGTATTATGTATTTCTCCCTCAGGGACTGGGTGCATGCTAGAAGAGGTTTTTCAGAATGTATGTAATTCATCAATGCAGGTACCATCATCTTGCTCCAGAAAACCATGGAATGGCATTCTCCTTTTCCCCTGGGGTTTGCCACAAACTCTATATGGCTTCATTTGCCATCACCGATCTCTCCCACACTACCTGGTCTCCAAGTAGCAGTGTTGCCTGTACCACAGCCTGAAACTTTTTCTTGTCTGAGCCCAACTCAAATCCACAGGCTTTCGTATCCTCTAGTACATAAGGCAGAGTAATACCCAAAGAGATCTGCTAGACCTTGTGCTTCTTTCTTGTGGTAGGAGTCAAAAGATGCAATAATTTACAGAAGGGGGCTCATCATGGCAGACAGGAGGCAGGACTAGATTGCATCTCTGGCTTGGATGGACAGAACAATGTGTGGAGGATTTTATCATAAATTTTAGCTCCAGAATGACTGCAGGAATAAACCAGGAACAGGAACATGCCGAATACTGTGAATGTCCAAACTGTAGAAGTGGGAAAGGGAGACAGATCCTCTGCCCCCGAACACACACCCCCACTGGGGAAACTGAAGGTCTGGATTGCAGGAGAATTTTCCAATCTCACCTGGAGCTAAGTCAATTTGGAGAGCCAAGTGAAATACAGGGGTAGAGGAATCAGTGGGAAAGGCCCTGGGAGCTCACTGGGTCAGCAGGCCATTCCTGTCTGGCACCATAGGGATCCTTAGGGAGGGCAGCAAGGGGTGCGGAGAGAATGCCACAGGAGAAGGAAGTCTCCAGCTAAACTTTGTAACAATTTGAACCAGGTGAGAAGATTCCTGGCCAGAACTCAGGGGAGGGCCTGCATCTGGCGTGCAGGCTCCACAAGTAGGGGAAGAACTAAAGCCCTTTTGTTTCACAGCTGGGAGGCGTGTAGCCTGGGCAAGTTCTCATCCCTGCTTGCCCACTGCCTGGAAACAGACTTGGTGCTGCTAGCAGGGTGGGAGTGATACCGACCCCTTGGATTGCCCTGGGAACTCGGCAATGCCTGTGCCTCCTGAGTTTCCCCCACTTCCCTGAAAACTTGCATGACTCAGCAGACAGTCATAATCCTCCTAGGTACACAACACCATTAACTAGGGAACCTCATCCCCATCCCCTACAGCAGCCACAGCAAGTCTTGCCCAAGGAGAATGTGAGCTCACATATGCCTAACCCTGCCCCCACCTCATGTTCCTTTGCTTCCCATCCAGGTAGTGGAAGATAAAGGGCATATACTCTCGGGAGTTCTAGAGTTCACTCACCGCCAGTTCCTCCCCATACTACCACAGCTGATACTCTCTGGAAAGCACCACCTCCTAGCAGGAGGCCAACAAACACACAAATAGAACATTAAACCACTAAAGCTAAGAGCCCTCACAGAGTCCATTACACCCCCTAGCCACCTTCACTTGAACAGGTGCTTGTATCCATGGCTGAGAGACCCACAGCCAGTTCACATCACAGGACTCTGTGCAGACAAGCCCCAGTACCAGCCCAGAGCCTGGTAGACCTACTAGGCGACTAGATCCGGAAAAGAGATAACAATTACTACAGCTTGGCTCTCAGGAAGCCACATCCGTAGGAAAAGGGGAAGAATACTACATCAAGGGAATACCCCGTGGGACAAAAGAATCTGAACAACAGTCTTCAGCCCTAGACCTTCCCTCTGACAGCCTACCCAAATGAGAAGGAAACAGAGAACCAATCCTAGTAATATAACAAAATAAGGCTCTTCGACAGCCCCCCAAAAAATCACACTAGCTTACCAGCAATGGATCCAAACCAAGAAAAAATCCCTGATTTACCTGAAAAAGAATTCAGGAGGTTAGGTATTAAGCTAATCAGGGAGGCACAAGAGAAAGGCAAAGCCCAGTGCAAGGAAATCCAAAAAGCAATACAAGGAGGGAAAAATATTCAAGGAAATAGATAGCATAAAGAAAAAAACAATCAAACTTTCAGGAAATCATTGGACACACTTATAGAAATGCAAAATGCTCTGGAAAGTCTCAGTAATATAATTGAACAAGTAGAAAAATAAATTCAGAGCTCGAAGACAAGGTCTTTGAATTAACCCAATCCAACAAAAACAAAGAAAAAAGAATAAGAAAACATAAACAAGGCCCCTCGAAAAGTCTGGCATTATGTTAAATGACCAAACCTAAGAATAATTGGCATTCCTGAGAAAGAAGATAAATCTAAAAGTTTGGAAAACATATTTGGGGGAATAATCAAGGAAAACTTCCCCAGCCTTGCTAGGTACCTAGACATCCAAATACAAGAAGCTCAAAGAACACCTCGGAAATTAATTGCAGAAAGATCATCACCTAGGCACATTGTCATCAGGTTATCTAACTTTAAGATGAAGGAAAGAATTTTAAGAGCAGTGAGACAAAAAGTTAGGAGTTCCAGACCAGCCTGGCCAACATGATGAAGTCCTATCTCTTAAAAATACGAAACTTAGCCGAGCATGTAATCTCAGCTACTGGTATGGCTAAGGCAGGAGAATCGCTTGAACCTAGAGCGGGAGGTTGAAGTGAGCTGAGATTGCGCCACTACACTTCAGCCTGGGTGACAGAGACTCTGTCTCAAAACAAACACAAAAACAAAAAGTCTATTTTCTCTCTATAAACATAGAATTTATCAATATTGTTTATCATTATATCTTCTGTGCCTTATTATAATGGCTGCACATATTTGGTCCTGACAATTTGAGTATGAATAAAAGGATGTATCACAATATAAGGAAGGCATTTCCTGATGTTCAAGAATATGATTACATATTGAATGTGCCAGAATATTCTGGTCATGAGATAATCTTATTTTTTTATAAAATTAGAAAATCGGATCATACTACATATTTCAGTTAAATTACAACTTTAAGTAGTCAACTTTATATGCATTTCTCTATTTTTGGTAAGTTTTCATTGCCATTATCTCATATTTCACAAATGAGTATGTGGTATCTTGATTTTTTTCTCTACATGATCGGGTAGCATATTGAAAAGATGGATTTGATGGCAAATTTATCATGAAATGAATGATAGTAGTCCAAGAGAATGGCAGATGTATAACCTATGTATATGGTCACTACATTCTAAGGTACTGATATGAAAAAAATTGTAATATAAATCCAAATTATTTATTAATTCATTTAATAATTTAGAAGTAAGGTTCTGCTATCAATAGCAGTTACTCTGTAAAAACTAATATGTTAACAAAAATATAATGAATTAATTATAATATGTCAAGTATGGTAGGCTTTTCTTCTTTCAATTTTGCTCTTCTCCCAATCACAAAAGATCAAACCTGTTATTAGTTTATGTGAGATATTAGCAGAAATCTTAAAGCTTAAAAACCATATGTTGTTAGCACATAGATTCTTCTTAAAATTTGCTTTTCTGCCTGACTGCTGTGTTTTTTTCCTAATAAATTTAAACTTCATTTTCATATATAGCTGAATCAAGGGGAAAATTATATCTCAAAAATGGCAAACTTAGGTGATTTTAAAAGGCATACTGAAAATTAGGAATAAGATTTAAAGATAAAATAATGATGACAAAATGAAAAGTTCCATTCCTTGCAAAGGTAACAATAAAGTAACATAGGTTCTTAGAGACAGATACCAGATAAAGACCATATACTTTCAGGAGTCACAATAGCAGACTATTTGTTTTATAGGTCAGGACCTTAGAATGCTTTGGTTTTATGGCAGTTATCAAAGATATATAGTTCAGATAATGATTATACTGGTTAACATTTTAAATGTGCAAACTTAAATAACTTGACAGCATTGTTTAGATAGGATTTTAAGAAAATTATCAGATACTAAAAGTCACCACCTGCTAATGAATCACTGATTGCTTTTGAAACCAATTTATTTCTTTTCCAAAGCTATTTCAGCTGAATTCATAGCTATAAAAATAATTAGATACAAGTGACATGCTGGGAATATGTGGAGGAAATAATCTATTTTTAAATAATTATTATTTCTTAGAAGGGGAATCCAACAGATTATACTACTACTGCATTATTGGTTTCTAAATCATCAAACAATCAGAAAACTTGGGACTTTTTCTCTTGCATCTTAAAATATTATTTTTATTGAGATATAATTGATACACAATAAATTGCACATATTTGAAGTGTACAATTTGATAAGTATTTACATATGTATATACTCATGAGCCCATCATCACAATCAACATGCAGAACATAACTATCACCTTCAAAAGTATCCTGGTGCCACTTTGTAAAGCTTTCTTTTTACCTTTTCCTGAACTTTCCTTCCCCAGGCACTGTTGACTTGTGTTTAGTTTGCATTTTCCAAAATGTTACATGAATTAAATAATACAGTATGTATTATTTTTTTCTTTTGTTTTCACTCAGTATAATTGTTTTGAGATTCCTCTAAATTTTACTACATATGAATAATACATTTCTTAAATTGTCAACTATTATGCCATTATATTGCTGTACTTTAGTTTGTCATCCATTCACTTTCATCTGAACAAATTTGGCTATTACAAATAAAGCTACTATATACCATGTGTAAAAGTCTTTGTGTGGATCGATGCTTTCATTCATTGCTCAAGAGTGCAATGTCTGAATCTTGAGAAAAGTGTATTCACATTTTAGAAATGGACACATTATTCTCCAAAATAGTAGGAATATTTTATATTCTCATGACTAGATGTGAAATTTCCAGTTTCTCCATATGATCACCAAAAGTCTTTTATTATCACTCTTTTTGGTTTCAACTATTTCAATTGATATTTAGAGTGTGTGGTGTTATGTCATTTTGGTTTTTATTTGCATTTTCCTAATAATTATTGATATTGAACATCTTTTCCTATACTTATTTGTCATTTAAGGATCTTTTCTAGTAGAGCCTATTCAAATATTTGCACTTAAATATTGGGTAATTTGTTTTCTTATAATTGAATTTTGAGGGATTTTAATTATATACATATATGTATATATATTTAGGATACAAATTATTTATCATACATATGATTTGTAAATATTTTTCCTAGTCTCTAAGTTGTCTTATTTTCTATACAGTGACACTTCCAAAAAGAAGAAGGTTTGTTGTTGTTGTTATTGTTTTATTATTATACTTTAAGTTCTAGGGTACATGTGCACAATGTGCAGGTTTGTTACATATGTATACACGTGCCATGTTGGTGTGTTGCACCCATTAACTCGTCATTTACATTAGGTATATCTCCTAATGCTATCCCTCCCCCCTCCTCACAACAGCCCCCGGTGTGGGATGTTCCCCTTCCTGTGTCCAAGTGATCTCATCGTTCAATTCCCACCTAGGAGTGAGAACATGTGATGTTTGGTTTTCTGTTCTTGCCATAGTTTGCTGAGAATGATGGTTTCCAGCTTCATCCATGTCCCTACAAAGGACATAAACTCATCCTTTTTTATGGCTGCATAGTATTCCATGGTGTATATGTGCCACCTTTTCTTAATCCAGTCTGTCACTGATGGACATTTGGGTTGATTCCAAGTCTTTGCTATTGTGAATAGTGCTGCAATAAACATATGTGTGCATATGTCTTTATAGCAGCATGATTTATAATCCTTTGGGTATATACCCAGTAATGGGATGGCTGGGTCAAATGGTATTTCTAGTTCTAGATCCTTGAGGAATCGCCACACTATTTTCCACAATGGTTGAATTAGTTTACAGTCCCACCAACAGTGTAAAAGTGTTCCTATTTCTCCATATCCTCTCCAGAACCTGTTGTTTCCTGACTTTTTAATGATTGTCATTCTAACTGGTGTGAGATGGTATCTCATTGTGGTTTTGATTTGCATTTCTCTAATGGCGAGTGATGATGAGCATTTTTTCATGTGTTTGTTGGCTGTATAAATGTCTTCTTTTGAGAAATGTCTGTTCATATCCTTTGCCCACTTTTTGATAGGGTTGTTTGTTTTTTTCTTGTAAACTTGTTTGAGTTCTTTGTAGGTTCTAGATATTAACCCTTTCTCAGATGAGTAGATTGCAAAAAGATTTTTCCCATTCTGTAGGTGGCCTGTTCACTCTGATGGTTCGTTGTTGTTGTTCATTAGTTTGATGGTTTTACTTAGCAAGCAGTAGGTGTCCGTGGAAAATCTTTTAAATATATTAATTATTGAGCTTCGTTTCTGGTGATTCTGATCCATTTAGTTTGGAGAAGAACTTGAGAATATGCATTTCTTCAAAACTCCGCAGATTTTCTGATGATAAACCAAGACTGAGAACTGTTGTTTTAAATAACACCCTATAATAACCAGATTTATAGTAAAAAGAAAAATAAATGCGATCCTTTACCAGATCGCTTAAATTTATATTCTTAGTTTAAAAATTATAGTATTGATTTGTTTGTTAGTTGGTTAATCAACTTCATAAAGATATGATTTACATAAAATAAAGTTCAGCAACTGTAACATTAGAGTTTGAAGTGTTCTGAAAAATATATGCTTTTGTATAATTATCACCAAAATCAAGATGTAGAATGATTCATCGTTCCCCAAATTTCCATCTTATCTTGTACATAGTCAATACCTTCCCACTACCCCCAGTGTCATGCAACCAGTGGTCTACTTACTGGAGCTATAGGTTTGAATTTTTTAGAGAAATCATAAAAATATTGTCATACAATTGTACTTTTTGTCTGGCTCCTTTCACTTAACATAGTGCATTTGAGATTCATTAGGGGTGGCGGTATTGGTGACTTGTTCTGTTTTGTCATTGGGTAGCATTTTGTGGTTTTTATATAGCACCCTTTTTATACTTATCCATGATTAATAAACATTTCGGTTGCTTCCAGTTTTTGTCTGTTATGATAAATGTAGAATATTTGCTTACACGTTGTTAGGACATGTTTCCATTTTTTGAGTATAAATCAGTGATATATGAAAGGTCTAATTGTTCCACATTCTGTTCAACATTTAGAATTATTAGTAGTTCTGGTTTTAGGTATTCTTATGAAAGTCTAGTTGTACCTCATTGTGGTTTTTGTTTGCATTTGACTAATGGCTAATAATTTTAATATTTCTTCCATGTGTCTATCTGTATAACTTTTCCAGTAAAGTGTCTGCTTAAATTTATAGCCTACTTAGATTCATTCTTTTGGCTTCACATGATTGAGTTTTCAGAATTTTTTATAAATACAAATATTTTATTAGATATATATTTTGCAAATAACATCTCTCATTCAATTTCCTATGTTTTCATTTTCCTCAAAGTGTCTTTCAAAGAGAAATTTTAATTGTGATGAAGTTCAAATATCTAATTTTTATATGATTACTGCTTAAGTTTAATGTTCTGCTAAGATATGTTTGCCTAAACCAGGGGCATCCATATTTCACCATAATTATTCTCTGGTAATTTCAAAATTTTGACTGTTATGTATATTAATAGACATCTATTTCATTTTTTGTTTAATCTTTTAGAAGGAGCTTGGCATATGGGTTAAGTTTTTCTGTTTTTTTTCTCCCTATGACATTGACTTGTTTCGTATTATTTTTTGTAAACACCTAGCTTTGCCATTGAATTGTCTTGGCACCCTTTTTAAAAATGAATAACCATATATGCATAATTCTATTTCTAAACTTCCTAAACTGTTCCACTGTTGTCTACTCCTATCCTTAATGTCAGTCACATGCTGTGTGAGTATTGTACTTTTGGAGTAATGCTTTCAATACAGTAGTTTAAGTCCTCTGTTGTCCTTTTTAAAGTCATTTTTTGTTATTTCCATATAAGTTATTTCCATATAAGTATTACATTTCCACATAAGTGTTGAATCACCTGTGAATTTCTACACAAAATAATTCTGTCTGAATTCTGATTGGGATTTGAGTAGCATTGATGGCTTAACCATAATAAATCTTCTAATACAAAAAAGTGCAAATTTTTAGATCCATATTCCCCTTCTCTCTTATGTTATAGGTGGCATATATGTGGTGTGTGTATTCACACATATGTTTGTGTATACTTCTTTTCAATTTTTGATTTAACTTTTAATTTAAACTCAGGGTTATATGTGCAAGTTTATTACATAGCTGATATGGTTTGGATTTGTGTTCCCACGCAAATCTCACATCAAATCAGAATTTCCAGTGTTAGAGAAGGGGCATGGTGGGAGGTGATTGGATAATGGTGGTGGTTGCTAATGGTTTAGCACCATCCCCAAATGTTGTTTTGTGATAGAGTTCTCACAATATCTGGTTGTTTAAAAGTGTGTAGCATATCCACTTTCTCTCTCTGTTCCTCCTGCTGTGGACATGTGAAGATGTGCCTCCTACCTCTTTGCCTTTTGCCATGATTGTAAGTTTTATGAAGCCTCCCTAGTCATGCCTCCTGTACAGCCTGCAGAAACATGAGCCAATTAAATGTCTTTTCTTTATGAATTACCCAGTCTCACGTAGTTCTTTATAGCAGTGTGAAAACAGACTAATACAATAGGCAAATGTGTTATGACAAAGACCTGAATCAACCTAAATGCCCATCAAAGATGGACTACCTAAAGAAAATGTCATACATATACACCACAAAATACTGTGCAGCCATAAAAAATGAGATTATGTCCTTCACCGAAACATGAATGGAGTTGGAGGCCATTATCCTTAGCAAACTCACACAGGAAAAGAAAATGAAACACTGAATATTCTCACTTTTAAGTGGAAACTAAATGATGAGAACACATGGACACATAGACAGGAACAACACACACTGGGGCTTACCAGAGATTGGAGGGTGGGAGGAGCGAGAGGATCAGGAAAAGTAACTAATGAATACTATGCATAATACCTGGATGTTACATATTTAAATCTATCTGCATTTAAAAACTTTAAGACTATTCTCTAATATTTTATTTAAACATCAATATGGCTTATAACAAATTAATAGAAAAAAGGCTAAAAATAAGATTTTATAATTTTCAGTTATTTATTACTTCTGTTCTTCTTTCTTGCTTTCCCAAAGGATTGGAATTTCTAACTGATATATATTCCCATTAACTTAAAGTACTCACTTTGGCAATTCTGCTGACATGAAATCATTTTACCTTTTCATTTGAATGCATTTATTTCACTTCCAGTCTTGAAGTTTTTGCTAGATGTAAAATCGGGGTTTGACAGTTTTCTTATTTGATATACTGTGGTTTACCCTTTAGCTTTATTTACGAAACAAAAATAATACCCCAAAATACTAAATATCATGAAACTCTTCACCACTTCCTGTTCTATGTGGGTGTGCACGAGTGACTCATGGACACATATGAACACGCATGACTGTTTCCACTCACAAGTCTGGAAACACATGAAACAAGTTTTGGAGAAGGTGATACTTACCAAAACGACCATTTAAAGAGCTCCAACCTAAGACATGGGTTCTTAAAAACTGAAACTTAAGAATACAAATTGAAGCACCATTCTCTCATTTTTTCATGTTTATCATTTTTGAAATTATTTTCTAAACCTAAAAATTCATTTATTTACAATTCATACATTGTAACAGATATTATTGATAAAAATAAACAAATTTATGAAATATTTCCTATTTTCTCCACAACCAAATATTGCCCCACCTAGAATATACAAAATAAATGTTTTATGATTGAAAGATGAAATAGACATTCAATGCTTAGCATAGTATTTTAATAATTTCAAGTGAAAATAATGGTATTTCAAATTGATACATATGTCAAGTTAGTTGGAAATCCATAATTCATTGACCATTGCTACAAATCACTCAAATCAAATTTTAAGTATAATTAGTTGACTAAAATAATCACTGAAACATATAACCAGGGCCATGCATTACTAAAGAACTGAAGAATTAAAGTGAAAAGTAGTATTAAAAATTATAATATTGAAAAACTATATGAATTATTATAATGATAGCTATTTATGTGATAAAATATTTTATATAATTTCTCATTTAATCTGTATGTCTATATAGAAGAAAATCACAGAGGACATATTATCATTACTTACAGTTGAGAAGCTGAAACTTGAGAGTTTAGATGATCTGTTTTAATCACACTGCTAAAAATTCTGTGTGCAAGTTCAAACATTTTGGTCTTCTTTTGCCAAATAGCTTGCCCAAAAATCTGAAAATGTAGAAAAAGAAGAGAACATAAGAAATAAAAAGAGAAAAAAAGCTTTATATTGTCTGAAGCACTGACTTTGAGATTAAGGCAGATTTTTTAATCTCTTTTCAATTAAAGCATGCTTTTTTACTCCATTATATATCAATTGTTTTCTTTATTGTTTAATATATCCGTTTATTAGGTAATATCATCTTTGACAATACCCACCAACATCATCATGATTCTTTTGCTTTAGGCCCAGTGGATTGTTGTCTATCCAAAATATTTCTAGTTTATATAGCCAATGTTATTTTAAACTTAAATTCAAAGTAATACTGTGCAAAATTCCAGACACCAGGGACTGTTTAAATGTTTCCTTTTGCTACAAAATTAGGTTAAAAATGCTAAGCGGTGAAGGCACTCTGATAAACATCAATTGAAGAGTCAGTTTTTGAGGCAGATGCTTTAAACTTAAGGGCAAGAATTCTGCCCTCTGTGATTCTGCAATTCTCTTAACAGCCAAGATGTCATGTACAAGTCAAATCTGATTATAGAACATGATCACTTGTATTGAAAAGTGAAACGGAAGCAAGCTAATAAGGTAGGAAAATGCTAGTTTCTGAATATGTTTTAAATTTAATGCATTATTTGAATTGTAAAATATATGTGCAAGACAAGTTCTGAAAAGGTATACTTGTAAAAATTTTCAGATAATTCTGACACCATAAAGTGGAATTCCCTTCATACCACAGATTATTTTATATTATTTGAAAAGCTAGATGATTGGAATACAGGAGGAACACAACACGGTGCCTTGGGGGCTGGTTTTCTATTAACTTTGAGGCTGCATGTCTTGATTTCAATGAAATGACCAAATGAGGGCATTCAAATATCTAAAGAAAAAAGAGAAAATAAGATCTTCTCATTTCTCATTTTATATTATTTGAAAAGCTAGATGATTGGAATACAGGAGGAACACAACACGGTGCCTTGGGGGCTGGTTTTCTATTAACTTTGAGGCTGCAT
>NW_012115488.1:20333213-20348367 GCF_000951035.1 Colobus angolensis palliatus | reverse complement strand
AAAATCAACTCAAGATGGATTAGAAACATAAATATAAAACTCAAAACTATAAAAACCATGGAAGACAACACAGGCAATGCCATTTGGAGATAAGCATTGATGAAGAGTTCATGATGAAGATGCCAAAAGCAATCAGAGCAAAAGCAAAAATTGGCAATAGGATCTAATTAAACTTAATTAAACTTAAGAGCTTCTGCACAGCAAAAGAAACTATCAACAGAGTAAGCAGACAACCTACAGAATGGGAAAAATATTTGCAAACTGTGCATCTGACAAAGGTCTAATATCCAGCATTTATAAGGAACTTAAACAAATTTACAAGCAAAAAACAACCCTATTAAAAAGTGGGCAAAGGACATAAATAGACGCTTTTCAAAAGAAGACACATAAGGGGCCAACAAGTATATGAAAAAAAGCTCAACATCACTGATCATTAGAGTAATCCAAATTGAAACCACGATTAGATCCCATCTCACACCAGTCAGAATGGCTGTTATTAAAAAGTCAAAAAAAAAAAAAAACAAAAAAACAGACACTAGCAATTCTGTGGAGAAGAGAATACGTATACATTGTTGGTTAGAGTGTAAATTAGTTCAACCATTGTAGAAAGCAGTGTGGTGATTTCTCAAAGACCTAAAAAAAAAGAACTACAGTTCAACCCAGAAATCCCTTTACTGGTTATGTTTTGAAAAGGATGAAAATTGGCATACCATTAAGAGACATGCACATGTATGTTCATTGCAGCACTATTCACAATAGCAAAGACATGGAATCAATCCAAATGCCCATCAATGGTAGACTTTCTAGAGAAAATGTGGTACATATACACCATGGAATATTATGCAGCCATAAAAAAGAATGAGATTATGTCCTTTGCAGCACCATGGATGGAGCAGGAGGCCTTTATCCTAAGTAAATTAACCCAGGTACAGAAAACTAAATACTACATGTTCTCACTTATAGGTGGGAGATAAAAGATGAGAACACAGGGACACAAAGAGTGGAGCAACAAACACTAAGGCCTACTTGAGAATGGAGTGAGAGAATAAAAAAAAAAAAAATACTCTTGAGTACTAGTATTAGCACCTGGTGACTAAAATACCTGTACAACAAACCTCCGTGACATGAGTTTACCTACATAACACACCTGCACATGTACTCCTGAACCTAAAATAAAAGTTAAAAAAACTTAAAAAACTATGTGCTATTTAGAAAATGTGTACTATTTAGAAAAATTCCAAGCAACTTCAAAACAATGAAAATAGAATTACTGTATCACTTAAAATCTTTTTTCTTACAAATAACCCCAATTAATTTTGTATGAGCACCATCATAGCCATTTCTCTTTGCCTATAGAGTTAATATTGGATATAATGTAATAAAATACAATTTGGTTATACTTGTTTATAAAAAAATTAAGAATATTTAAATACATCTTTTTTTATGAAACATATGGAAATTGTAGAAATTGCTGAAATTTACAAGGTTTTTTAATAAACAAATGTGTATGTATACAATATACTTCTTAAAAAGTGGAAAAATATAAAAATAACAAGACATTTGATTTCGCAAAGTGTTATATGTTTAAAATGTAGCTACATCTATAAATTTTATTTAATAAAATATAGAAGATTGTGGAGGAAACATTTCACATTCTCCGAGTTACCCTGCCTCATCTCCTGTAATAACTTAAAATATCACGTTTATATTGCCCAAGTGTGTAATACATTCTTTTCTATTTTCAAATAAATGATTTCTACATTCACCAACTGTTTGTTGTTGTTCACTTGTGTGGAGATACACATAATTTCTGTTGTTATTCACAAAGTTTAGTAACGTTGTCATTGTGTTAGTTATTATTTGTAATTAACCTGAGAAATGTAGAGTCAGTTAAGGATTTGAGAAGCATTTCTTCAAATGTTTTTCTGTTTATTATGCTAACTTTGTCAAGAAAAAATATTAATAGGTTGGAAAAGATTTTTTTTTTCCACCCAACTAAGTACCTTAAGGAAAAAGAAATATCCTTTTCTATTCAATTTTATCTTATGTTGTCTGGACTTCTCATCTTGGTCATTTAACTCATTTATGTTATCATTTCTTTCAGAGTGGGCTTCATTTCTGTAATACATATACGTATATTAATTTTTGTTTATTAAAATTGGCAGCTTCACTTTTTACCTCTTGGTTTTCTTACAATTTGCTTCAGTGTTTATAATTATTTAATAGACATTATGACATACAATCTTATTATTTTATATGGTATTATTTAAGAAATTTTTTGAGATCTTCTACATTTAAGTGGTTGGTTTTTCCTTATATTTTATTAAAATATAATAAAAGTTATATTTCTTATTAACTCATGTTTTTTCTCTTCAAATATATGTATAGACTTTGTGTTCCTTTCTAAATGTCAATGTTGGTTGAAGGGAGAACATCTTTTTGTTTTTTAAAAAGGTTAGGGATGGCCAGGTAGTAAAGAAAATCTTTGAATGTGGTTTGTTTTCTCAAATGTATTAACTACCAATTAGTTATTTGTTTTGCCATTTGTGCAGACGTGTCCTCAGTTTCGGTGCTTAATGAGTCAATGCGACTCTATTTTAAGGCTTTACATTATAGGCTCTGTAAACAAAACTTATCTCTGCATCCCCTCTCTGATTCTACTTTGCTTCAACTCTGGCAGTGGATCCTTGTGGGGAATCTAGGCTGTAGAACTTAGAGAGAAAGCATGATTTTCAAATACCTTCTTCCATCTTGTAGGCTGTCAGGTTGTTCATAGTTTCTTTTGCTGTGCAGAAGCTCTTTAGTGTAATTAAGTCCCACTTTATTTTTGTTTATGTTGCAATTACTTTCAAAGACATAGCCAAAAATTCTTTGCCAAGACTGATGTTGAAAAGAGTATTTTCTAGGTTACCTTCCAGAATTGTTATAGTTTGAGGTCTTATATGTAAACCTTTAATCCATTTTAAGTTAATTTTTGTATCTGGTGAGCGGTAGTGGTCTACCTTCCATCTTCTGCATGTGGCTAGCCAGTTATCCCAGCCCAATTTATTAAATAAAAAGTCCTTTCTCCATTGTTTTAATTGGCCTTGTCAAAGGCTAGATGGTTGTAGGTGTGCAGCTTTATTTTTGAGTTTTCATTTGTGTCCCATTGCTCTATGTGTCTATTTCTGTACTAGTACAAAGCTGTTTTTGTTTCTGTGACTTTATAGTGTAGTTTCAGGATGGTTAGCGTGATGCCTTCAGCTTTGTTGTTTTTGCTTAGGATTGCTGGGGCTATTTGGGCATCTGACAAGATCTTAATATTCAAAATCTACAGGGAACTTATATAAATCATTAAGAAAAACAAATAGTCCCATTAAAAATGAGCAAAGGACATGAACAGACACTTCTCAAAAGAAGGCATACAAATGGCCAACAAACATATGAAACAATGCTCAGCATCACTAATGACTGGATAAATGCAAATCAAAACCTCAATGAGATACTGTCTCACATCAGTCAGACTGGCTATTAATACAAAGTCAAAAAACAGTAGATGCTGGCAAGGCTGTAGAGAAGAGGGAATGGCCATACACTGTTGGTGGGAATGAAGATTAGTCCAGCTGCTGTAGAAAGTAGTCTGACTATTTCTCAAATAACTGAAAACAGAGCTGTCATTCAACCCAGCAATCCTCTTACTGGGTATATATATCCAAAGTAAAATAAATCATTCTATTAAAAAGACACATGCACTTACAAGTTTATTGATGCACTATTTACAGTATCAAAGACATGGCATCAACACAGATGCCCATCAACGGTACAATGGATAAAGAAAAGGGGGTACATACACACCACTGAATAGTATGCAGCTATAAAAAGGAATAAAATCATGTCATTTGCCACAACATGGATGGAGTTGAAGGCCATAATCCTAAACAAACTAAAGCAGGAACAGAAATCAAAATATGGCTCTTACTTATAAATGAGAGCTTAACATTTAGTGTGTGTGGACACATGTGGGAATAGACACTGTGGACTGCTAGAGGGTGGAGGGAGGGGGACCAGTGGGTCCCTGTCAGGGACCTCTTTTGGTTTTCTTTCAATTTGCTTCAATATTTACAATTATTTACTAGATATTATGAATTCTATAATTTTGTTATTTTATATAGTATTGTTTGTTTAGAAATATTTTTTTCTGAGATCTTCTACATTTTACATGGTTGATTTTCCCTCTGACAAACTATATTTTTTTATTAACGCATGTTCCTTTTCTCTCCAAATATATGTATAGGTTACCCGTCAGGTACAGTGTTCATTACCTGTGTGATAGGATCCATATTTCAAACCTCAGCATCATGCAGTATTCCCATGTAACAAAACTGCACGTGTACACACTGTACGTAAATAAAAGTTGAAATTTTAAAAAAATTACAAAGG
This sequence comes from Colobus angolensis palliatus, assembly GCF_000951035.1. Taxonomy (NCBI): domain Eukaryota; kingdom Metazoa; phylum Chordata; class Mammalia; order Primates; family Cercopithecidae; genus Colobus; species Colobus angolensis. Next base: position 20,343,948 of record NW_012115488.1, on the reverse strand, counting down.
AGGATGATGAAGATTCAGTGTTAGACTCAGTCTCCACCTGCCAATCTGTGTTATTGATTTAAATCTCCACAGATCTGGTTTATTAATTTTCACTATTTTTCCTCTTCCCATAAAGTAAACATTTGTCATTTTGATGACAGCCAATTTCTTATCCTATTATTTTTCCATCCTTCTTTCTTTCTATTTTCGCTTTCCTTTCTTCTTTTTCTAAATTTGAGGTGTTTTGTTTATGATTTCTATTTTTTTGAGACAGTTTCACTCTGTCACCCAAGCTGGAGTGGAGCAGCACAATCTCGGCTCACTGTAACTTATCTCCCAGGTTCAAGTGATTCCCCTGTCTCAGCCTCCCAAGTAGGTGGGATTACAGGCACCCACCACCATGATTGGCTAATTTTTGTATTTGTAATAGAGACGAGGTTTCACCATGTTGACCAGGCTGATCTCGAACACCTGACCTCAAGTGATCTGCCTGCCTCAGCCTCCCAAAGTGCTGGGATTACAGGCACAATTTTTTTTTCTATTGTCTATGTAAAATAGTATGCCAACATCTCAAAAGTTTCACATTTACAAGAAAATAAGATGAGAGTTCTACTTGACCTTCAAGGAATTGGTTAAAATGGCAACATACTTGTCACATATTTTTAAAATTTGGTATGAATTGTCTTGGATATGCTATGGTTTATTAGGTAAAATGGTAACTGTTTTCTTTTTTAAAAATAGAATTTTTCCCTTCTTAATCTTTGTTTTCCCCAGTAGGTGGTATTATGTATATAATACACATTTCATTACTTCTTTTACTGATGTCTTATCAATTTATTTTTTATCTTATATGCATGTCGCTACTCACACTTTCCCAGTAAAAGAGATTATAATCAGTGAGCAATAAAAAATGGATGACTTATTGTTTATTTCTGAAAGATATGAGATCTCTAAATACTTTGCTTACCTTGATTTCTTCCCCTTGTTTTCTTTTTACAGTCTTTCTCTCCCTTTAAAAACCTAAGCATAGGCTGGGCGCAGTGGCTTAAGCCTGTAATCCCAGCACTTTGGGAGGCCAAGACGATCTGATTACGAGGTCAGGAGATCGAGACCATACTGGCTAACACGGTGAAACCCCGTCTCTACTAAAAAATACAACAAAATAGCCGGGCGAGATGGCGGGCACCTGTAGTCCCAGCTACTCTGGAGGCTGAGGCAGGAGAATGGCATAAACCCGGGAGGCTGAGCTTGCAGTGAGCTGAGATCCGGCCACTGCACTTCAGCCTGGGCAACAGAGCGAGACTCCATCTCAAAAAAAACACAAAAAACAAAAAACAAAAACAAAAACAAAAAAAACCTAAACATAAAGAATAAAGTGATCAATTATATCAAATTATTTTTCTAAATAATTTGTGCTACATGTAGTCTTGTATATGAACAAAAGGAAGCACTTTGAAAAAAGTTTCTCACAATGTATGAGAAAATATTAGGATTACACATATTTAAGTTGTAATTACATTTAGTACAATAATACTTTGAGTACAATTACAACAAATATTATTTCTGCAGAACAACCCAGAAACACAGAACACTCATAATGTTTATATTGTATGTGCACATATGAGACTCCTTTGACCATTATTTTAGTATTATGGTTATTTGCAATTATTAATATAGACAGAAAAGCAGAAATGATTATTAACTTCAGTTACCTGTCCTGATTACTATTTGTATGAGATTATTACGTTATTATTGCAAACATACTTCATTATGAAAATTTAAAAAAGAAATTTTTGAGAAATTAGGGCAGGGGTCTAAAAACTGCTGCCTACAGACCAAATCTCGATGTCCATCAGGTTTTATAAAGTTTTACTGGTACACCACCACATTCATTCATACATGTATTATCAAAAGCTGCTTTTGTGCCACAACACGAAGTTGAGTAGGTTTAACAGTGACATATCACTCTCAAAGCTAAAGATACATGGCCTGTTACAGGACTTTGCCATCTCTGAATTGGAATATTACATTTAAAAAAATAATCATTTGCGGGCCGGGCGCGGTGGCTCACGCCTGTAATCCCAGCACTTTGGGAGACCGAGACGGGCGGATCACGAGGTCAGCAGATCTAGACCATCGTGGCTAACACGGTGAAACCCCGTCTCTACTAAGAATACAAAAAATTAGCCGGGCGCGATGACGGACGCCTGTAGTCCCAGTTATATGGGAGGCTGAGGCAGGAGAATGGCGTGAACCAGGGAGGCGAGTGCGCCACTGCACTCCAGTATGGGCGACAGAGCGAGACTGCGTCTCAAAAAAAAAAAAAAAAAAAAATTGCTGTAAAACTTATATTCATTTATCTTTGCATCTTTTGCACTCATTTGTATAATATTGAAAATTTTAAGTATATTTGCATGTCATAATACTGTACCCAGATACTGACTGAGAAATAATAAAACCCCATCATTTCAATAAATTGGTGTTATAACTGAATTAATAAATCATCATTTTTATAAAGGAAGAGCAAAAGTCAGCAGAAGATGCTGATATATACTGATTTATTATTTTCCATCTTTGACTAAAGTTTTTTCCTTCATTAAATTAAGTCATGAAAGCCAACTTCTTTCAAATTTAGATCATAATCCAAATGAGTATCATTTTAAAATTTATTATTAATCATTCATGGACAAGAGCAATTATAATCTTTCATTTTTAAATGAAAATATTAATGTACTAACTAAGGTTTGTTAGTTGCCAGACATAAAAAAAAACAAAAAAACAAAAAAAAAAACAAAACTATAATGATTTACTTAAGAGAAAAAAAGGGGAAATTATTTATACAATATTGGGTTGCTCACATAATGGATTACTATGTCAGGTTATTTTGGCTGGAAACAAACACGGCAACCAAGATAGGAATTAGCCAATTTAAAGCATCTAGAGAGCAACTGATACTTAACCATATTTCTCAGTATTGTTACTAAGACAAGTATATAAATCACAGTTCTTGAACAATTCTTCTTGTAATTCAAAAAACATATAAAAATAATTCAGTTGGCAGAATTTAGATAACCTCATCCACCTTTTCACTCTATCATGGCAGGATGAGAGTGGATTTAATAGTGCGACTGTCTGGCAGGCTTTGGGATTTTGTGCTGGCAAAATAGAACACTTTGATCTATCATCCTGCAAAGATGATACGCAGTGAATTGAATGCAGTACCCCACCATAAACACAAACAAAAAGTGATATTAGAATAAAAAACAAAAATATTCACTCTATGGACCTTTATTGAAAATAAAATTTAACAAAGGAAGTGCTGTGTGTTTTATTTTTTTCCTGGACACATAAGGATACTATATTGTCTATAATCTACTCCCTACTTTGCATGTAAATACTACCAAATACTGGAATGTGGGTAAAAATATCAATATTCCAGGTATGAATACTAAGGTATCTACCATGATTGTCCATCCTGTCTCTTTTCCTTATACAAAGAGTTGGAAGTGAAAGACCAGGAGATCACAGATATAAATAATAGAAGAAGATGCATCCTTATTCCTGGAGGAAAACACTTAAGAAAACTATCTGACCAGCATCTGACTGTCATGCAATCAGGAACCAGTCTTTATTGAGTTAAGTCACTGACTTCTGTTACTTATTTTAACCACTACATGAAAATAATTATATTGGGAATTTAAGTAATGAACGTGACCTCCCACTCATGGAAACACTTTCTATTTTTCTCTTTCTTTTCCTTTCTTTATCTCTCTCCAGTAAACTAAGTGCCTTGATTATGTACGTAAAACTCAACAACTCTTACTTTGTCTGAATTTCCATTTTTAAAATACGAGGTATGATTCCTAATATATAATATAAAGTTATTAAAGTGGATACAAACTAGAATTTATTATGCTCACTGCTACTGAGTCATTTTTATCACTTTAAATGTATCTTTCTAAAATTATTTTCTAGATTGTATATAAGGTGTTTAGAGACCCTGATCTTGCAGTATCAAATTAAGATTTTTAAGAAAACACTATTACCTTAACCAGAATCAGAACATTTCATTATTATTCTTTTCTTTGAGATTGCATGGAGGTTGTAAGTGAAACACTAATCAGAAGTTATTTTTCCCTTTGAATTTCAATAGAAACATTTCTCACCTGGCACTTGACACTTATCTTATACTTCCCTGAATTGTAATTTTGTTTGTACAAGTCTTATCTGTTCAACCAGATTATGAATACTTTAAGATATCAACCATGCTTAAAGAATCTATGTACCCTATGGCACTTAACAAGTATATCTAATAAGTTTTTTCTGCAAAATGATGGCTGTTAAAAGCTTCAAAGGGACACATGTGGCCCTAAAGCCTTAGTTTGATCATTTTCTTGCAACTTTATTTATTAAATGGACCTGCATGTCAATATATAAGCCTGTAAAAAAATGAAGTAAGCTTTCTTTTACTTTTTCCTCCTTCTTAAATCACTGGTCCCCCAGCTATTATGGAAAACTTGTACAATTATTATTATTATTTATTTTTTTTGAGAAGGAGTCTCGCTCTGTCGCCCAGGCTGGAGTGCAGTGGCACGATCTCCACTCACTGCAAGCTCCGCCGCCTTTCGGGTTCACGCCATTCTCCTGCCTCAGCCTCCCTAGAAGCTGGGACTACAGGTGCCCGCCACCACGCCTGGCTAATTTTTTTGTATTTTCAATAGAGATGGGATTTCACCATGTTCGCCAGGATGGTCTTGATCTCCTGACCTTGTGATCCACCCACCTCGGCCTCCCAAAGTGCTGGGATTACAGGCATGATTACACCACACCTGGCCTTGTACAATTATTTTAACATTAACTTTTAAATATATTGTTTTGTATTACATCTGTTATGTGACCCAGTTTAAGCTATTTGGTGAACATTTATCTTTCCTCTATGCCTACAGTTCCCCCAAAATAAGGCACTGAACGGTAAAATCATCTGTCATTAAAAAGTTTTTAAAAATATAAGCGAACCACAATATTTACTTATTACTGGAGAATTATATTGATTAGTGATTTATTTTATTCTATCCATTCATTTAAAGGATGCATTATTAAATATTAATATTAACTATTATTAAATATAAATGTAAAGTCACATTGTTAAAATTTTTGGCACATTTTCTCATTATGCTGTTGTCCCTTCATTGTTAAGAAAATACATATCGGAACTATTTGAAGTAATGTTTTACTGAACTTCAAAGCAATCATATAAACAGAAGATTAAACTATCCCCATTTTAATCAATATCTGTTAAAAACCTATCTTTGATGTCTGGTGTTCATATTCATGCCTATATATATATTTATCCACTGGATATCTAATATTTATATTTTTATTCCTCATAATTTCGCTAAAATAAGAACTAGATCATTTATTTTGGATCCCACATTTTGCAAATGTAATTCAAAGAAAGCTACAAGTTAATCACAAAATAGTAAAATTTTTGCTGCTTCCGGAGTGAATCATTGAAAAATAGCTAACCGTCCTTGGGTATAGTAGTATATAATTTGGGCAGCCAAGAGGTGGATTTATTTTTTTTTAAGTCATACTGAGTTTTATCATTAACCTTGGATAAAGAAAAACTAAAATGCTTCAGGTTGACAGCCTCATTAGAAAGCTGAAATAGATAATTTCATTTTAAGGACTGCAGTTAAAAATGGCATAGGAAAAATATGTGAGCATGTATAAGACTTAGTTAGAGTCAAAACAGTTGATTTCATTTTATTATTACAATAATTGTAGTTTTTCCTATTAAAACTATCAGGAGTTAGATTCATAAGAGAAAAAGAAGGTATAACAGCTATTACAGAGAGAGACTAGTGAAGCTAGCTTTAAAATTACATTATTATCATTATTGTCATCATCACTCACTAGTCTAATGAAAACTGGCATCATTTTTGTAATTGTAATTAAGAATAAACTAGTTTATTTGATCAAGTAGCTAATTTTAGGAATGAATAGTAATACAGTCTTTCTTACTGGTAACCTAGTCACTGCCCATCACATGCTGGTCAAATTACATTTTTCTAAATATAGCTTAACTGGGTTTACATTCTTCTTTCTAATTCACTAAGTTCAAAAACTTACATCACAGAAAAAGCTTTACTTATCTTTTAGATTCACTAAGGGACGTGAAAAATACAAGAATATTAAGCAAATGCACGTGAACAGATGATTTTATAATAGTGATGCTCCTAATGGTTTAGAAATTTTAGGGTTTATTTCTAACTAGAAAACTTTAGGCAGCTTGGGTAACATATAATTCATTTATACTATCATTTAGCCAAGATATCTGTACACATCCATAGGTACACACTCTTATACATACACACGCACACACACACACATATACACACATATGTGTTCCAAGAAACAGGTTTTAGGAAGATTCAGATATAAAAAAGGAAAACAATTTAATGCTCTCAAGCCAAAATATCATGAAACATGCATTCTCAAAAGAGTCAGGGATACAATTAAAAGTAAGAAACTGAAATAATGTGCTACAAAAGTTTAATATGCTACTTTATCCTGAATAACCAATTCATAAAATTGTTACCAAAATCATGGGGAGTTTTCAATATTATTAAATGTACTAGATTATGGCAAAAAATAAATCCAACCATGGTCTTTTATTTGCAAGACCATAGTTCAGCTGCACACAGACACACAGGTACACATACACACATTCAGACACACACACACACACACACACACAAGAAATAAGAAACAAGACAGGCTTTTGGTGACTACTATGGATTTGGCCAACTTGTGGTTGATGTAATCTGTTACCTTGCTCATGTTCTTGGGGAGGGCTTGGTAAAGATATTATTGTGAGCAATTTCAATCTTTTTTTTCTTTTTCCTTGAATATCACAGGATAAATGTCAATGTCATCAAAGTATCCATAAAGTTTGATATTATTATTTCAACTATTATTAGGTTGGTGCAAAAGTATCGGGAGAACCCGCTCCCAGTGCTTACATGGGTTCATTCTATTTCCTAGGTGTCTCGGCTGGTTTGAGAAATAAAGGGAAAGAGCACAAGAGAGAGAAATTTAAAGCTGGGTGTCCAGGGGAGACATCACATGTTGGCAGGATCCGTGATGTTCCCCGAGCCATAAAACCAGCAAGTTTTTATTAGCAATCTTCAAAAGGGGAGGGGGTGCATGAATATGGTGTAGGTCACAGAGATCACATACTTCACAAGGTAATAAAATATCACAAAGCAAATGGAGGCAGGGCGAGATCACAGGACCACCAGATGGGGCAAAATTAAAATTGCTAATGAAGTTTCGGGCACGCGTTGTCATTAATAACATCATATCAGGAAACAGGGTTTGAGAGCAGACAACCTGTCTGACCAAAATTGATTAGGAGGGAATTTCCTTGTCCTAATAAGCCTGGGAGTGCAACAGGAGACTGGGGCTTATTTTATCCCTTTGGCTTTGACCATAAAAGATGGCACGCCTTAAGGGGGCCATCTGTAAACCTACCCTCAGGGTGCCTTCTCTTTCTCAGGGATGTACCTTGCTGAGAAAAAGAATTCAGCCATATTTCTCCTATTTGCTTTTGAAAGAGGAGAAATATGGCTCTGTTCCGTCTGGCTCACCAGTAGCCAGAAGTCTTGTCTCTTGTGTTCCCTGAACATTGCTGCTATCCTGTTCTTTTGTCAAGATGCCCAGATTTCATATTGTTCAAACACACATGCTCTACAGGCAATTTGTGCAGTTAACACAATCATCACAGGGTCCTGAGGCGACATATATCCTCCTCAGGTTATGAAGAAGATGATAGGATTAAGAGATTAAAGTAAAGACAGGCATAGGAAATCACAAGGGTATTGATTGGGGACGTGATAAGTGTCCATGAAATCTTCACAATTTATGTTCAGAGATTGAAATTAAGACAGGCATAAGAAATTATGAAAGTATTAATTTGGGGAACTAATAAATGTCCATGAAATCTTCACAATTTATGTTCTTCTGCCATGGCTTCAGCTGGTCTCTCTGTTAGGGGTCCCTGACTTCCTGCAACACAAAAGTAATTGCTGATTTTGTCATTACTTTCAATGGCAAAAACAACAATTACTTTTGTACCTACTACCTCAAGTGGAGTATCCTGGCTAACATCTTTCAGAACTATCCCTTAGACTTATTGGCTTTGAGACACAAATAAGTTTCTAAACTATATTTGAGTTAACCTAAGACAAAAATTTAGAAATCTACTATTGAACATTTTCCTCAATATATATACATTTCTCCTTTTGTATAAATTTGTAGGCATTAATGATCACAGATAGCGATTTTGATGTAACATTTCAAAAATGAAAATGTAGTTTCAAATTCAAATTTCAAATAAAAATGTAGTTTCAAGTTTCAAATTTCAAATTTCAAATGTAGGTTTTATATCTATATGAATACCCTAGCTTGTGTAATGTAGTGACAATCTGCAGGAACACTATTCAACCTGCCTACATACCTTAACCTAATTAAAAGAACAAAAAGTTTTTAAATCAGCATTTAAAAATAAGACGTGTGCATCTCATGGATCCATGTTGTAGGAGAGGCAGTGAGATGTGACAGAGTTGTCAATTTTCAGAGGCATTTGTGGCGCTCAGCAGCACGTAATGTGTAGATTTAGAAGCTAAATAGCTAACATGCGAATAGAAAAATTAGAACTTTAAAATGACTTCATAATAAAGAAAAAGCTTATGGTTTCCGTTAGGGTAAATATTGAGTATTTGTACTAATTTATCATGTGGGATCATAGTAAGAATGCCTGATTATAACATTTGTCACATTAATTTTGTTTTCAAATATTACTTTTTTAACAATTTAAGATGTTATATGTATAAACCGCATCTTCCTGTTTTTTTTATTTTTTATTTTTGAGACGGAGCCTCGCTCTGCCACCCAGGCTGGAGTGCAGTGGCCAGATCTCAGCTCACTGCAAGCTCCGCCTCCCGGGTTTTACGCCATTCTCCTGCCTCAGCCTCCCGAGTAGCTGGGACTACAGGCGCCCGCCACCTCGCCCGGCTAGTTTTTTTTTTTTTAGTAGAGACGGGGTTTCACCGTGTTAGCCAGGATGGTCTCGATCTCCTGACCTCGTGATCCGCCCGCCTCGGCCTCCCAAAGTGCTGGGATTACAGGCTTGAGCCACCGCGCCTGGCTAAACCGCATCTTTCTGTATTGTTAAGTGGTCTCAGTTGTCAGCTCATAAACATTAAATAACTAGAAAACCATTGGTAGTGACAAATAGAAAATATGTTGGAAAATGTGAATAAGAAATTGTATACTTATGATCTTCCTGCAATTATCAACTTGTTAATAACCTGTTACAAACAAAATGTATTGGGAAACTATAACTATGTTTATTAGGACTCACAGCAATAAGAAGGAGCACCATCTTGATGACCTTAACATCTGAGAGGAAAAGATTTCATAGGTTTGAGGCCTGGGTTTAAGTCATTTGAGGTAGATCTTAAGTATGGAAATAGCTGTGGTTGAGTAAAATTTGGAGAAATAATAATGGTTATTAGTGGTTATAAACAGAGAAAGGTTTGTAGTTAATCTTGCTCACTACACAGTTGTCTGATAAGCAAGCTGTTTGCTCAAGTAAGTTCACCACTCTCTCAATTAAATTTATTTGCATAAATTCATGAAGAATGATGTGATATATTTATTTACAGTCTTGTCTGTAAAGGTTTTCTGAAGCAAATGATCATAATTCTTAGGTAGTCCAGTTCTCAACACAAATTTATTTTTTAAGATAAATACATTGTGATTATACAACTGTAAAACAGAAACTATCCATAGATTTCCTTAAAATATCAAGTTTCTATAATAGTTTTGTATTATTTTACTGAAAATATTATTTTACAAGTGTCTATAAGTCAAAGTTAACAATAATCCAAATAACATTTTTTATTACAAACAATATTGTATCATCAAGTATATGTCTAATAATAACTGAGGGCAAAGGTGTAAGTCTGAAGAAACTTCTTTCATGCATCCCCTGACTATTAATGTAGGTAAATATACCTCTTCTGCCTCTGCATTGTTGGCAACACTTATCATGCATTATTCTGCCTATAGCTATCATAATTACCATTGTTTCCCAAACAAAATAATACACTGTATATAAATGTTAAAAGCTGCTTTAAACATGATTTCTAGTAAACATGTAGTAAAAAAATTTATTGTAACAGTGATTTATTTTACTTTATATGTATTTTGCCAAAACAATGTTTTTAAATGGCTTAATTTTGAGTTGGAAAATCGGGGAAATAAACGTGGGTAAAAAAATAATCTGCCTTTGATTTTGCTGAACTTGGTATATATTTGAGACAGATGAAATTCATTTACATTGATACATTGAATCGTGTTTCATTATATTTTATACAGATATTTGAGTGTTTTAATTTTCTGTTTATACGGTAAAGTCCTATAAGATAAGGGATATTTTACACCACTGGTATTACAATTAATGTCACTCTTAGGTAATGAGATTAGAATTTAATATGCAAAGGAAAACAGAAAATAAATATTTTAATGTGGGAATTCTAAAATTTCTGCTTTCGAATCCTTTACAAGATTTTCTACAAACCTATATTCTCTCATCAACACTCTATTTTTTTATTTTTTTATTCTTTTTATTTTTTTTATTTTTGAGATGGAGTCTTGCTCTGTTGCCCAGGCTGGAGTGCAGTGGCCC
>NW_012115488.1:20312511-20331670 GCF_000951035.1 Colobus angolensis palliatus | reverse complement strand
AACCCGGGAGGCGGAGCTTGCAGTGAGCTGAGATCCGGCCACTGCACTCCAGCCTGGGGGACAGAGCGAGACTCCGTCTCAAAAAAAGAAAAAAAGAAATTTTCTGATTTGCCAAAGAAATCTGTACTCATTAATTAAATTCATTTACTTCCTTAATAGCAACATTGCTCTTTTAAATTGTACTTTTAGAACCCCAGAGAGTTTCTAGCCCTGAGAAATGATAATATTTGTACCAGGTGGGAGACACATAATTTTTTAAAGCAATGTAAGAATAATTATGAGTGGGTTATACTTGGGATGTTAGTTCAGTTTTAGCCAAAATTGCATATTGAATTTGGGAGTCTCACTTATTTCCTTGGAGATTCATTGCACATGCTACGCGAATTCTACCCCATTGTAAATAGCACTGTTTTTAGAGCACATTTGGTCAGACAGTGCAATCTGTGGAGAGAGTCTACTTGAAACTGCAGCCGTGGAGATACATTCTTGTAAGATCCTCTTCAGAGAGATGATCATGTCATTTGATATTGTGGGAAGTTAACAGATATTCATAATGTTAAGAAACATAATTTATTTTATTTTATTTTTATTTTTTATATTCTGGAACCTAGATAAAGCCTAACACTTTATAGTTTCTTTTTCTTTTTTTTCTTTTTTTTTTTTTTTTTTGAGACGGAGTCTCGCTCTGTCGCCCAGGCTGGAGTGCAGTGGCTGGATCTCAGCTCACTGCAAGCTCCGCCTCCCGGGTTCACGCCATTCTCCTGCCTCAGCCTCCTGAGTAGCTGGGACTACAGGCGCCCGCCACCTCGCCCGGCTAGATTTTTGTATTTTTTTAGTAGAGACGGGGTCTCACCATGTTAGCCAGGATGGTCTCGATCTCCTGACCTCGTGATCCGCCCGTCTCGGCCTCCCAAAGTGCTGGGATTACAGGCTTGAGCCACCGCGCCCAGCCTATAGTTTCTTAATACATTTTGGTTGAAAGAATAATATGGAATGTCACATTGCTAAGATTGCCTGTCAACTTTAGGTCGATAGTGACATTTTTGGATTGGGAAGGTGTGATGCAATACACTGAATAGGATGTCCACAAGAGTAGCTGGGACTAACCTCCTACCTAATAGTGTTGGCAGGGTGAGGGGACAGTGCTTCTTAACGTCAATGGGCAGCACACAGTATCTGGAATTTCCATTCAGATGAAGTCTCCTGAATATCTCAGCGCAGTTATCTGAAACTGAAGCAGTCCCTGAAAGGGCTGACACTTAAAGTTTGTTTGTTAACAGCACTCCCATCAGCTGGTCAACTAGACTTTCCGTGAAAGGGAAACAGAATGGTTCTTTTCTGTACCATCCAAATCCACATAATGTGAGTGTGAGAGCATGCAGTTTAATAATATAACAAATTAAGAGTAAATAAATGTATTTAATGTTTACTATGCCTCAGGTGCTATTCATAATATTTTTTTAATTCTTAGTTAACTTGGTTAACAAAACTATTTTTTGGCCCAAATTTATAAGTGAAGAAATCAAGGCAAAGAGAAGTTACACGACTTTCCTCATTATGTCTAAGTCACAGCTATTTTGACTTCAAAGGCAAGGTTCTGAACTACTATGTTATTTGGCCTCTCATAATCCTACGTAGGTTACATATTTCTAAGCTCACAATATATACAATTCATGTCATCTAAAAAGATTCTATAGTATATCTGATCATTGATTGCTAAGAAGTTTGAAGTTTATATCTCATACCATTTTCTAATTACGTGCACAAAGAGGAGGGGGTATCATAAAGTTTAATGATCCAGAGCATATCTCTATAAAGCAAGTCTTATTATTATATTATTATAATACTTAATGCACCTATAAAAAAACTGAGACCCAGAAAAAAAAGCGACTTGTTAGAAATGAAAAAGAAAACAGATAAGTCAGATTTTATATTAAGTATTCAAATGTCTTTGTTAAAATATACTTTCTTCCCCTTAACAATTTCATAGGCAGAGAAGCTAATTGCCCCACCACAATATTAGGAAAGACACTAACTCCTTTATTCAATACTATATGAAAGCCTAAACCTTCTTTTTCTTTCTCTTTCTGTGGTCTTTACTTTTTTTCCAGCTTTTCAAAGGTATAATTGACAAACATTGTATATATTTATGGTATGCAACAGTATGTTTATTTTTATTTTTATTCTTAATTTTTATTTTCCTTTAAGTTCTGGGATATGTGTGCAGAACGTGCAGGTTTGTTACATAGGTATACATGTACCATGGTAATTTTTTGCACCTATCAACCCATCATCTAGGTTTTAAGCCTCACATGCATTAGGTATATGTCCTAATGCTCTCCTACCCCTTATCCCCTAGCCCCCAACAGACCCCAGTGGGTGATATTCCCCTCCCTGAGTCCATGTGTTCTCACTACAACAGGCAGGATGTTTTGAAGGGCACACATGTTGTAAATGATTCACCTGTCAAGCTAATTAACCTATGTATGTATATATGTATGTATGTGTGTGTGTGTGTATACATATGTATGTATATGAGTATGCATATGTGTATTTATTTATTTGGCGAGAACACCTAAGACTTCATCTCTTACTGAATTTCAATTTATAATACATTATTATTAACTGTAGTCACCATGCTTTACATTTGACCTACAGAATTTAATCACCTTATAACTGAAGCCTTGCACTCTTGGAACCACTTCACTCCACTGCCCTACACTCCAAGCTCTGGCAACCCTGGCAGCCATGATTCCTGTTCCTGTTTATATGAATTTGACCTTTTAAGATTCTACATCAAAATGGGATCAGGTGGTAGTACCCTATGTCTGGTCTATTCCACTTACGATAGTCTCCTCTAGATTCATGTATGTTGACACAAATGACAGGATTTCCTTCTTTTTAAGGTTGAATAGTATTCTAGTGTGTGTGTGTGTATCACATTTTATTTATCCATTCATTCATCAATAGACACGTTGTTTCCATATCTTGGTAATTATGACTGTGCTGCAGTGAGCATGGGAGTGCAGCTACCTCTTTGAAATAATGATTTCATTTCCCTTGGGTAGTAGTGGGGTTGCTGCATAAAACAGTACTTTTATTTTTACTTTTGTGAGGAAACTCCATACAGTTTTCATAATGGCTGTAGCAATTTACAATCCCACCAACAGTGTACAAGGATTCCCTATTTTTCCACATTCTCACCATGACTTGTTACATTTTGTCTTTTTGATAATAGACGTTTTAATATGTGGGAGATGATACCTCACTGTGGTTTTGATTTGCGTTTCTATGATGAATAGCGATGCTAAGAAGTCCCTTTTCATTTATCTGTTGATCATTTCTATGGCTTTTTTGGGAATAGGTATATTCAAGTCCTTTGATAATTTTTTAATTTTTTTTTTTTTTTGGTATTGAGTTGTGTGAGTTTCTTATATATTTTGAATTTTTGCCCGTCAGATATATGTTTTGCAAATACTTTTTCTCATTCCACAGATTGCCTTTTTATTTTGCTGATCATGTTCTTTGCTGTATAGTCACTTTGTAGTTTGATGTAGTCCCACTTGTTATTTTTACTTTTGTTGCCTGTGCTTTTAGCAACATATCAGAATAAATTATTGCCAATTTCAATATCGAAGTGTTTTTTCCCTATGTGTTTTTATAGGGTTTTTAGGTTTCAGGTCTTACATTTAAGCCTAATAGTTTTAGGTTGATTTTTAATGCATGATGTAAGATAAGAATCCAATTTTATTCTTTTGCATGTGGATAACCAGTTTTACCAAAAGCATTTATAAGAGATTATGTTTTTCCCATCATATACTATTGATGCCTTTGTGAAGATCAGTTGACTGCATATACATAGGTTTATTTCTCAGCTTTCTATCCTGTTCTATCAACAGAGTCTATGTGTCTCTTTTTAGGTCAGTATCATACTGTTTCTACTACTATAGCTTTTTAACATAATTTAAAATCAGGTACTATGAGAACCTTAGCTATGTTTTTCTTGCTCAGAATTGCTTTGCTATTCAGAATCTCTTATGATCCCACACAAAATTTTAATATTTTTTCTATTTTTGTGAATAATGATATTGGAATTTTGATTGCATTGAATCTGTAGATAACTTTGAGTAATAAGAACATTTTTAAGGTATTAATTCTGTTGTTCTTTTATGCTACTGTGAATGAGATTTTTCTTATTTTTTTAAAGATAGTTCACTGTTGGTTTATAGAAATCCAACTGATTTTTCTATGTCGATTTTGTATTCTGCAACTTTATTGACTATTTGCTCTAACAGTTTTTTGGTGGAGTATTTAGGGTTTGCTGCAGAGAAAATCATATCATCTGCAGACAGAGATGATTTTACTTCTTTCTTTCTTATTTGCATGCTAGACTGTAACTTCTATATGAAGTTTGCAGCCACTTTAAACATAAATATAGATACTTTACTCTGAATTATAAAGACTAGAGTTTACCTCAGGAAAGTGGGCTGACTGAAACAAGCTTTCAAGCCAAAAAAGGATGGCAGTGCCATTTTTGACAAACAAATCCAAAGAACAAATGGTATGTCTGCACCTTAATTGACAAGTAGAGTACATGACTCTATAGTATAGCAGGAAAGGCGAATAGAGGTACATGGATAATGGTAGGTAATCAAATTTCTACATCTGTATTTGAATACAGCTGTTTTGGATGATGTTATCTTTTTTTTCTTATCACGTGAACCGATATGGAAATATAAAATACAATGTATTTTTCAATCTCAGTACATAGATTGAAGCCTGAAATTTTAAATTTTTGTTTGTTAACTATTTAAAAATAAATTCTGCCTAGTGAGTACATGTCACCTTTTTATTACATTTCTCTTTCAGCTTTCCCAGTAGAAGAAATTCAAGAAAGGCAAACAAAAATAATAACAAATTGTGTCATCATAATTTCAAATCCATATACTCACCATTAAGTGGAATTTTCTAATACCATCTTCTCCTGTTCAGAAGGCGTAGTATGAGGTAATATAGTGCAAAAACAAAAGAATTATCATTTGTACACAGCTTCAGATGACCGTAAGACTGGTACTTTAGAGAGTAGACATTTATATATGTTATCAACTTATTCTTATTACCTGATAAATTACGGGGGAGAAAACTAAACCTCAGCATACCTAAGTGAAAACCACCTGATTTTACATAGCTATTAACTGGTAAAGCCAGAATTGGAATATAAGCTTTTGTAATACAAATACCTATGTATATCACAAGCTCCTAAAGTATCTTTCCTTGTTATAAGTAGAATCTGCTTTTTTTTTTTTTTTTAACTATCTAAAAGAAGAGTAATTTAGGGTATGTTCACATTAAGCATTTTATTATGTATCAAATAAACCAAAAACATTGCTATGAATTGTTATATTAAATAAAGAAGAGGAACAAAGAGGGACAAATTTCAGTGTCTCCTGTAGTTTAGGATGAGCGAGTGAGCATAAGTACAGTCTCTGTGTTCATGCAAAATCTTATTTCTTACCTCCTACATGACAAAAATAAGTAAATTTTATTACGTGAAATATTTTGGTGAACTTTTCTTTCTCACCACATTTTAATCTTCAAGGTAGAAAACAATCTCAAGTATGAAACTCAGAAAGTCACCTGAGATAAAAGCCAAAGCCCCATTTCACCCTCTGCCCCCTGAGGTTTACAGTTTTAGTTTAGACATTAAAAGCTCAGTTACACACCAGGGGACGCTTGCAACACTATTATTCCGGCTGTGACAAACTGTGTAACCGTCCTGCCTGCAGCCTATTTGCTTCTAAAAAAACCCAGCTGATATCATTTGTGATTAGCAAAAGACAAAATCAGAGCTTCAACTATGTAAAGCAAAGTCTTCCTTTCATTCTTAATTTTAAAAAATGAAAAAAAAATGATTATACATTAAAAAGCAGGGACTCTGTTAACTATAAGAGAAAAGTGGAAAGTATGTCAACGCTGGATTGTTTTATACGTCTTTCAGCTTCAGAATTTTTGAGTAAGTTATTTGCTGTATCTGCCAAGGGTAGTAGGTGGCAGAAAAGTAGCTCTCCTTTTGATACTTAAATCACTTTAAAAACAGTGACAATTCTAATTTACTGTTGGCAACCAAATAAACTGAGTTGAATCATTAGAATGTGCTGTGTGCCCTGCTGCTCCATTTATGGGTTACAGACAGTGATGAGGTCTGCAGTGAAAGCATAGGGACATTTAAACCACTTTTTTTTTTTTTTTTAACTTTTGTTTCAGGTTCAGGGCTACATGTGCTAGTTTGTTATATAACTAAAGTTTTGTCATGGGGGATTTGTGCACAGATTATTTTGTCACCCAAGTACTAAGCGAAATACCCAATAGTTATTTTTTTTCTGATCTTCTCCCTCCTTCCTCACCTCTCAAGTGCATGATACCCTCTAACCTCAAGTAAGTCACAGTGTCTGTTGTCCTCCTCTTTGTGTCTATATGTTCTCATTATTTAGCCCCAACTTAGAAATGAGAACATGTGTGTTTGTTTTTCTGCTCCCATGTTAGTTTGCTAAGGATAATGGCCTCTAGCTCCATCCATGTTGCTGCGAAGGACACGATCTCATTTTGTTTTATGATTGTGTAGTATTCCATGGTGTATATATACCACATTTTCTGTGTCCAATCTACCATTGATGGACATTTAGGTTGATTGTATGTCTTTGCTATTTTGAATAGTGCTGCAATGAACATATGTGTGCATATGTATTTATGGTAGAATGATTTGTTTTCCTTTGTGTATACACCCAGTAATGGGACTGCTGGTTGAATGGTAATTCTGTTTTTAGTTTTTTGAGGAATGTACACATTGTTTTCCACAATGATTGAACTAATGTACACTCTCACCAGCAGTGTATAAGGGCTCACTTTTCTCAGTAACTTCATCAGAATGTTATTTTTTGAATTTTTAATAATAGCCACTCTGACTGGTATGTGATGTAAACTACATATTTTTAACTTATAGCCTATTCACAAGAGTTTGATTCAAAGTCAGATTTAGCTGTCACTTACAAATACATTCATATATAAAATTATGATTTTACTGCTTCTACCAAGTAATATTTTCCCAATGATTCAGCCTAAGTTAAACTGAGAATTTGTAATAGACATTGTTTTAAATTAAATTAAATTTAATTTAAATAAAATAAAATATTTGGTCTATAATGTTTTCCTCTTTGCTAGGTGCATTTCATAAGTGCTTATTTCTTAATATTTTAGTTTGTTTTGCGTTACTTATTATTTACTCAGGGCTTTCTCTTTCTCCCTCTCTTATTTAAATTTGCATTCAATGAAATGTTCAGATCTTCAGTGTAACGTTCAGTTTTGATAAATGCATATTAGGACACCGATTATTTTGATTACATTAAGAATATTCTCTCATGCCCATCCTCCCAACCAGAAGCAACAATTGACTTGATTTCTATTAACGCTGATTAGTTTTGCATAACCTTGCATTTAATATTAATGAGATCATACAGTATATCATTTGTCTAGCATCTTTCATTCAGCATAATATTGAGATTCATCCATGTTATTGTATGTATCAATAGCTCATTCCTTTCTCATTACTAGGTGGCATACAGCACAGTGTTTATTCTCCTTTTAAAGAATATTGGGATTCTGCCCAGATTTTTTCTAAAATGAATAAAACTGTTAGGACTATTCTTTTCAAGAATTTTGAGGTCACATATTTTCATTTACTTTAAATAAATAGCTACAAGCAGAACTGCTGGATCATAGGGTGGTATGTATAAGTAAATAAAATGTCAAGCAGTTTTCCAAAGAGATTACACTCTGTTTGTATTTCTCCCAACAACATATAAAGTTTTGGTTGCTCCACATCCTCTCTACCTTTCAATGTTTGTGTTCATTCTTTTTTCATTTAGTTGTATCTTATGATAGATTTAACTTTCATTTTCCAGATGACTAATGATGTAGGTAATTTTTATGGGCTTATTGGACATTTTCATATCTTCTTTCTGATGTGATGTTTCAAATAGTTTACCCATTATTCTATTGGGTTGCTTGTCTTCTTAATATGAAATTGTAGGAGTTATTTGTATGAACACAGGTCTTTGGTCAGATATTCAGATTCATGTGTTGAAGATTTTTTTCTAATCTGTATTAACAATGTTTTCTACTGCATTCTTTGATGAACTGAAAATATTGCTGTATTATATCAGAGTCCAAAGTATCAAATTATCTTTTGTTTTACAGTTCCTCCTTTTTGTGCTCTAAAAAATCTTGGCCTATCCCACCATTGCAAAGACAGTCTAGGTTTTAGCGTAGCGTCTTAATAGACATTATTTTAATTATCAGTTTTTGATGTTAAATATAAATTATATGATTCTGTCTTTTAAATTTCAATAATAGATACTGTATTTTGATACAGATCATTTCTCATTAACATATTAAGCAAAGAGTTAGAGATCTGCTACATTATGACATACCCTTAAACTAGATAATATACAGTTGTTTTAAGGAATAAGTTTTTTTAAATTAGGTGATATTTCAGATATACTGCAAAATTGAAGAAAGCAAATTGCAGTAGAATATGTAAGGAAAATAACGTGACAGATGCATACATATATAGACACAAGTAATAATTTTTGCAAAATAAAACTAACAATGACTACTTTTATGGCTAACAATTTTGGATATAGTGGGAAAATACTTTTGTTTTTCATGTTCACCTTCCTTTATAATTTTTTTTCTATACTTGTACATGTATTATTTAAAGAAACAGCCAAAAAGTGTTATTAGGGCATTGTCATTTCTATGTATGTGTACGTAGGGTTATGTGTGTAGGAAAGAGGGAGAGAGGATCTAAACAGAAATTAAAAGCTATAAAGGCAAGCATATCCATGGTTTTTGAAATCAAAACAAAATAAACAATAAAAATAAAGATTGCCATCTTCTTCTAACAAAACAAAAACAAAGATTATCATTTTTTTTTGTTTTGGACCAATCAGAACATTAATAGCATGTTTCTGTTCTTTGCTATTTCACTAACCAATACAGAGTGTTAAATCATTTGCACTGCAAACATTTGTGTAGAAATGATCTCTTTATATTATTACAAATTCTAGGGAGAATAAAAGGACACAAAAGATGAGTTGGTAGCTATAGAATACGTTCTTTATCCTAGGATACATTACTGAACCATAGCACAGCTTATAAAGCCTTGAAAAATATTTCTAATATAACAATTCTGTGTGACTCATAATATGGCATTGATGCTGCCATACAGATAATACTACCTCTAATTTCTAACCATATTTGCCAATTTATAGTACTCACCATATCGATAGATAAATATAAATTAAAATTATTTTTTTAACCTTCTTCATACGTTCCTAGTAAAATTTGAAGTAAAAAAAATAGTCTTTTTGGATGTTAGACAATTATAAATTGTTTCATTACCTTTGCTAGTAAGGAGTTTCTTATTCTCATGAAGTCACAGAACACATTTCAATTTTTTCCCTCATCTCAGAATGCCAGCATAAATATCAATGTGGCATAGAATTAAGGTTTCCTTTCACAATAAACAGTATTTGTCTCTCCTATTGTGTTTGCCTTTTAGACTGCTTTGCTTCAGGGAAAATTCCTTTGGAAAGTTGCATGTGGTACATGTGTTTGGAATCATTAATTTGTGGCTCAAGATACATTCTGCATACGTCCCCATCTTGCCTTCTGCCTAAGAAGCTGAGCTGGATGAACTACATCAACAAGGTTCCCATGGCCTTTGTCTTCTGTCTAGGTTAAAATAATGTTGATCCCCATCAGAAAGTGAAAGAAGAGAAACCAGAGTGAGGTCAGAGTGTTGATCACCTCGACTCTCTCCCAATGTGTTTGCCGTGGGTTGGCTGTTATCTTCCATTCAATATGGATGACCCTATGTAATTTTCTCTCTTTTTCTCTAGTTCTAAAAACAATCACTCTCCTTTTCTCTTGGTCTCCATTAGTTGCATATGGAATTACCTCAACACTTACTGATGTAAAATAACCATTCACTAGGTTCACAGATCCTGTGAGCCATTGATCCAGATGTGGCAGAGTAGGTTTGTGTTGTCTCTGGTTCCTGATGTCTAAGTCCTCTGATGAAATATTTTAAAACTCAGGAATAGTAAATCACCAAGGTCTGGAATTATCTGAAAGTTTTTTTTACTCTGATGTTTGATACTGGCTCTCAGCTGGAACTTTAACTTTACATAAGAACACCTTCATGAAGCCCTCCAAATAGCCTGAGCTTTCTCACATCATGGTTCTTGGATTCATATGTGAGTGCCCTGACTGAAAGACAGAGAGAGACAGATAGACAGACAGACACACACACACACACACAGAGAGAGAGAGAGAGAAAAAAAAGAGAAATAGAGATAGAGACTAGACAGAAGCCCCAATGCCTTTTATAACCTAGCCTCAGAAATCTTGAAGCATCACCCCACTGCATTTTATTTTTTGAGGCCAAGTCCTGGCCAGTTTTAAGAGAGAAAATTTATTATTTTAATTGGGGAGTGGGGAGATGCTAGAAGTGTGTATTAGTCTTTTCTCACAGTGTTACAAAGATGAGTTGGTAGCTATAGAATTACCCAAGACTGAGTAGTTTATGAAGAAATGAGGTTTAATTGACTCACAGTTCCAATTCTGCAGGCTGTACAGGAAGCATGGCTGGGAGGCCTCAGAAGACTTGCATTCATGGTGGAAGGTGGAAAAGGAAGCAAGCACATCATATGGTAGCAGGAGAGACAGAGTGAAGGGGGAGGTGCTATATACTTTCTTCTTAACAAGCAGATCTCATGAGAATTACATCACAAGACAGCACTAGGAGGATGGTGTTAAATCAATAGAAACCGCCCCCATGATCCAACACCCCCAACCAGGCCCCTCCTCCAACACAAGGGAATTGCAATTCAAGGTGAGATTTAGGTGGGAACACAGAGCCAAACCATATGAAAGTATATTCAGGACCCCCAGATATTGTTATGTACTTTTTGGGAAAAATCCTTTTCACCACAGGCACACAGAGTAGTAAGCGTTTGCCTGCTATTAGTCCAAGGTTTCTGTAGTACCCTTTGTGATTTATTTTTGTAATACTCCTTGAATTATGCTGATTCAGAGTGTGTTTTGTCCCTCATTGGAACCCTGTATAATAAAGAACACTATTCAAGCACTATTTGAAAGAAAAACAAGAACTATTTTCAGCATATTGAAAGAATCATATTCATAATGTATATGTAATAATCTTTGTTATTAAGTTAATTATTGTTACTTGGAAATTAGAAAGCAAATGCAATCTAAATAACACATATTTGCCATTTAATCCATGAAATTCCTGAGGAAAACTTTGAGGAAACCTGCTGCAACCATTGTTTTTCAATATTGTTTTGAAACTTCTGGCTTTTGCAATAGAAAAAGAAAAAACATTAGAAGTAAAACTATTACAAAATACTAGAAAAAGTTATATGCATTTTAGATGATATATTCAAACATATCTAAAGCATATTAAAAAATCTAAAATCTCTGCAAAAATTAAATATAGAATTTAGGAAGATCCAGCAATCCCACTGCTGGGTGTATATCTAAAGGACATGATTAGTATGTAGACAAAATATTAACACTCCTATGTTTATTGCAACATTATTCACAATAGCCAAGATATGGTATCACACTAAGTGTCCATCAATTAATGATTAGATTAATAAAATGTGATACATATACACAATGGAATGCCATTCTGCCTTTAAAAAGAGGGAAAATTTGTCATGTGCAATGACATAAATGAACCTGGAGGACATTATGTTAAGTGAAATAAGCCAAGTACAGAAAGCCAAATACCGTGTGATCTCACTTATATATCTGTAACTTAAAAAAGCCAAATTCATAGAAATAGAGTAAAATGGTGGTTAGCAGAGGCTGAGGTCTGGTTGATGAGGGAAGGTAATATGGGAAATGTTGGTCAAAGGGCATAAAATTTCAGTTAGACAGAAGAAATAAGTTCAGGAGATCTCTTGTACATGATGGTGACTAAAATTAAGTGTTCACCACAAAACATGGTAACTATGCGAGGTAATGCATATACTAAATAGCTTGATTCGGCCATTCACAATGTGTATGTGTATTTCAAACACCCTGTTATGCATCAATATTTATAATTTGTATTTGTCAGTTAATGCAACTGTAACAAATAAAAATTAAAGAAAATACTGTTGGAAGGTGTCTATTTTTACAACACATTTAAAAATGTAATTACTAAGTATCACTTCTGTGGTAGATTGATAGCAGCATTTATCAGGATCAAAGGTTTTCTCATTTGTACATCATTTATAATCTGCCTTCGTAGGGTCTCCCAAAAAGAGGACCTGCGATAGTCTGCACTATTTGCTCAGTTCTTAAATCTGTCCTGGCTGTGTGGCTTCCTTTCAACAAATGAGCATGGCAAGACTAGCATTAGACAGCTTAAATTCAAAACATTGAAAAGGTTTTTATGGTTTCATTTTTTTTCTCTTTGAACTCAGTCTCCTTTATAAGAAAAAAAAAAAAAAAGTCTAGCCTATAACAGGGTGAGAAACTGCACCCCAGCTCACTGCTAGCCAATGTCCAGAAACAGATCAAAGAACTAGCTGCTAATGATAGATGTAGACAGAGGAGGTAAGGAAGATCTGTGGACACTAGAAGGACCAGTTGACCTCATTCTGAGTTATTGGCTTATGATTCAGCAGGTGATAAAGGTTAGTTCTTTTTCATCCATTGAATTTGAAGGTATTTTGTTAATCAGCAATCAGGTAACCGATGTAACACTAGTGAATGTTTCAAAAATGTATAATATTTAGCAATATATTTAACATGAAATAAACTATATGCAACCATCTATCCACATGTATAAATATCACCAAATATATGTTTCCTATTATATATATATATATATATATATATATGCATGCACATGTGTACAATAATGCCTATGCCTCTTCTGGGAGTGTTTACATTGTCAAAGATCTTGAAACAATTTGAATGTATATCTCACAGGCTATAGTTGAAAAGTTACCAATACATAGGTAACATAAAATTTTCTGGCACTATTTAAAGTAAATATTCATTCATGATTGAACTGTGACTAAATCACCTATGTTTGTGTCTAATTTTGTAAACTAAAGAAATATTTGAAATACAGAAAGTTGATCTGTATTCTATTAAAGAATCATAATGATAATTTGTAGGATGTAGTACTAATTTTTCAAAATACTTGCTTTCTTTCACTAGCTAAACTGTGTCCAATTAAAATTAATAATATGTAAAATTAGTAGCTAGAATGTTAAGCTCGTGAAAATGAAAACTAAAATACAAAGCCTAATGAGGCAAAACCCAAATAAACCAAAAGACAATATTTTGCTATATTATAAAGATAAATAGCTCAAGCATATCCACTTATCTTAGTCTGCTGTGTTAATTCCTCATAAAGCTTGAGAATAACTTTTCTCTAGAGCTGTCAAATAAGAAGGCTGAAAAATCAGGTAGTAAAGTGAACAGCTCTAGACCCTGTCTGTCTCTGTGTGTTCTAATACTGACCCCACTGGCTAATTAGCTCTATTTCAGAAACAGAACGTGGAACACAGCATTCCTGATTCTTCTGAACAAGCACAAAGATTGCAAAGGAACAAAAAGAAAATGGAGAAGAATCTAGTTTTAAGCTTTAAAAGAAAATTTCAATATGTCTAAAGATGAATGGAGAAACATTTGTAAATTTAGGTTGGCAATGCTTGAGAAATTAGGATTGAAATTAAGTTTTCATGTGACAAAAGTTTAACATTGATAGAATTATTTCTTAGATTTTGTTATATTTTCTAATTTTCAAGTGCTGGTAAGATTAATCTTTAGTAAATAACACTTATTCAGTATATGACCTGAAGCTTTATCTTATCCTTTTAAGTTGGAGCATATATAGGAAAGCAAGAATGGAAGTGCTAAGAAGTTATTAATTTGGTATTAGAAGACTCATGGGCATAAAAAGAAATGTTTAGGTATATAAAAAGAGAAATGCCTCTTCAACAAGAATACCCTAAGCTACTTAATAAGTGATACTGGAGGGTTAATAATATTTTGCTGCCTTGCTTTAACAGGAAGGAGATAAAAAATTGAAATTTGATCCGTTTAATTCCTCTGCTCCTTCTACTGAGACTGTGTGCTGAGTGCTGAGGACATCCAAGGACAGCTATGATTGCTTCAGTGGAGCTGAGCTCTCTATCCTAGCCCCCATCGGAGAAATCTTTTATTGAAGAATGGCCCACTTATTATAAATCATTATTCCTGTTCATGCACTGTTAGGAAGGAAGAATGACAGTCTATTCAAAGTGATACAAAGCTCAATGATTTCCTAAATTGCAGTGAAACAACATGGAGTTTTACCGGTGAATTCTGGCTAATTTTTTTGCACTCATCTCTGTCTTTTAATAAGCTGAGACCAACCATAGCCCAAGAAACTTTTAAAACTCAAGTTAAAATTGCACAAGTTAAAACATTCTTGTTTTTCTAAGTTGAAGTACTTCACTTAAAGTATAAGGGAATGCAAGTTATTATTTTCCAATATAGTTTTTAAAACATCTTGATAAATACAAGTTTCTAAGTACCTATTTTTACTTTTTAACATATTGACCATGAAATTTTAATTGATAGTTTTCATACCCTAAGAATTCTAATGCTTATATTTCATATGGTTATTAAAATAATGAAGTCATACAAATATAACTGACATAACAAATACATTGATTTCAAGTGTTTTCAGATTAAGTTATCTGGTATTTTTATAAATTATCTTTTCTGGTCAGGCGCAGTAGCACACGCCTGACATCCCCACACTTTGAGAGGCCGAGGCGGGTGGATCACAAAGTCAAGAGATCAAGACCATCCTCGCCAACATGGTGAAACCTCATATCTACTAAAAATATAAAAATTAGCTGGCCGTGGTGGCACATGCCTGTAGTCCCAGCTACTTGGGAGGCTGAGACAAGAGAATCACTTGAACCTGGGAGGCAGAGGTTGCAGTGAGCCAAGAACGTGCCACTGCACTCCAGCCTAGCAACAGAGCAAGACTCTATCTCAAAAAATAAATAATAAATAAATAAATAAATTCTCTTTTCTTAAAGCAAAATTACCTAGAATGACTCATGACTTTTGGTTATTAAACTATATGATAACAAATAACATAAACCTTTGATTTTTGAAATTTTTACAAGTTATAAAAATGTGGTAATAAAAATTTATATATGACATTTTTACATCTACAGAATAATTTTGTTTAATAAACTCAAACTAGATAGCTATAGACCAAAGAGATTATTTAATAATCATATTGAATTTTCTTATAAATAAATTCTTTTAGTATTTATTCCAAGAAACATACACAAATAACCTTATCAACTAACAGTTCCTCATTAATTACAAAGAGAAAAAGAGTGATTCCATAATGGCAAAAGCTGGTGGACATATCTATAACCAAAAATCAAAGTTAACATCAGTAACAATTGGACAAATAGACATTATATGCCTCCTGATGAGATGCACTGAGAAGGCTTGTTGCATATTTCTTATTCCTGACCAAAATTTATAACCTGGATCCTTTATGATAAAGCATAAAGTAAAATCACATTAGGTTACATTCTACACACTAACTTGTGTTTGTTCTTCCAGAATTTCAATAACTTTAGAGATAAAAACAAAGGAACTCCTGCAAATAAAGACAAAGAGATAAGACAACCAAACAAAATATGTGGTCCTAGATCATAGGATCTGGAGCTCAACAAAATAGCTGTAAAGGATGGTACAGAGATATATTTGTCAACATTTTAATGTTGTCTTCATATCACACATTAATATTTTATTGCTCTAAAATGGGTCTTATTTTGATAATTAATTTTACAGTGATTATACAATATATTTTTATTTAGGAAATCACCCTGAACTTATTGAAATTCTTAAGCATGTCTGCAGCTTGTTTTCAAATTGCTTTGCAAATAATAACAAATATCAAAAATACACACACGAAACAAAAAGAAAAATGCATGGAAAAGTAGGACAGCTGTTAATATTTGACAAATCTTAACTTTCCTTTGTGTTTAAAATTATTTCAAAATAAAAAGTTTAAAAAGTAAAAATTATGTAAATATATAAAATCAAACATACTGACCAATCAAAAACTTTAGGAAATTATTGTGGTAGTATGTCATCCAGTAAAGAAACTATGTTCGTTTCCTGAGAAATAAAATCTCAGCTTCCGTGTACTTTCGCTGAAAGCAAGCAGTTTAACAAATACATTATTGTAATTTCATAAAGATACACCCTGTTTGAAGAACAACAAGGTGACTCACTATCTCCGGTTTTCTGACCACCAGAAGGGAACAAATGTATTTCTTCTTTATTCTTGATTTCACATTTTGTCCATCAAATGTCACCCTAAGTTCCTGCTGTCTTTTTCACTGGGCCATGAGCTCCTTCAATTGCAGGCACCAGAGATAATTTACCTTGTTCCCATCATTTAGTACAGGGTGTGAAATAGAGTTGTTGCTGAGGAAATGTGAATAGCTTATGGGTGGCAGTAAAATATTCTAGAAAAGTTGTTGTTTTGGGGTGTAGCCTGAGATTCTACTGTTCATAAAAAGCTACCAGGTGATGCCACTGCCATTTGCTCATGACCACATATACAGTGGCCAGTTCTAAGATGGTAGATACATATAAATTAATAACGAATTATAGCCAATTACCATCAGGTTATAAAAAGTCCACAGTTTTGATTCCTTGTTTTCAATATGATCTTTTTTTTTTTTTTCAAATAAGAGTGGCATTCTTTTTTATTTCAGAGCAATACTACAAAAATAAGATTTGATTTTCATGCTGTGCTTGCTGTAAAATTATATAGTGGTCCACAGGAAACTGAATAAGTACATCAAATCACAGTATATAAATAAGAACACAGAAAAAGTGACTAGAAATCATCTAGAAATATGTCCTCTGAAGATGCAGGCACCGATAACCATGATCCAGGTCAGACAGTGTCAAAAAGCTCATCTGCGATAACTACCTCCTTATCCCTAGTTCACAGGACCCAGGACATCACACAGGGTGGCTGTGACAGGAGTAGTTACAGGAGGACTGTAGCTTGGAACATTTGCTTTAGTAATGCAATATCTTGGACATTAATTTAATTAAATTCACAATATTTATACTTATAAGCCCATTGACAAAAATTTATTGATTATGCAATTTGCCATTCTGCAGTTATCGTGCAAGTCAGCTTTGTGTTTAGAGGAGTCTGTTGATTTCTAGTGGATGGTATTTTAGGAGCAGACTGAGGAGTGAGGAAAAGATTCTAGTTCCTAACAATAGTGAGACCAGTTTTCTCCCCAAATAAAAGCTTGTATGCAAATATTTTGGATGTTTACATCCTGAATACGGAGTGTGTACATTAATTAATTTCATTTGTCTTCAATTTCTTGGATTCTGGATTACCATCACTGTTTAGGTGCAATTTAGAACAGATGCTATAATTTATTTAAAATGTACTTTTTTTTGGTAATGTCCACTATTATTTTGGTTGATATATACATATCTACTTAATACACTTGTTTAGGGTTCATTTTAATCCAATCTAGTAAATTGTAAAAGAAGAAAAACACATTGACATCTGGCTGATGTCAATACATTGTTGAAAGTTAAAAGTTATTTTTAAATATTTTATATAAAATTTAATTGTTCAAAGTGATGAGAATTTCACCAGAATAAAATTATAATATTAAAATTTTATCTTTATGACTGTGTAATTATTTTAACATAAGTCTGTTTAGGACCTTAAGATTTTATGTGTTTTATAATTAAATTGGTAAATATTGCAGTGGTTTGGGGCCTTCCTTGATGATTTTGGACTTTATTTTTAAAGGATATTATATATGTCTAGTACAGCTTTAGCTGTATTTAACAGAAAATTCTTTAAGCATCAGATATTAAGAAGTCGTGCACTGTGATGAAAATCAGAATTTCCCTTATTCATTTTATTCAATTACATCATATAGGTGTATTTCATAATTTATATCATTCTTTAGAATTTTATCACTTTTCAATTTTGGTTTCATAATAAAGATAATTATTTTATCAGCTATTAGGAAAGCAAACTTAAGATAAGTATTTAGTAATGACCCATATTGATTTGGGTATGTGTTATGACTTATAATACTATATTATAAAATTTTAAAGTATACAATTAAAATATATAAAATAAAATTACATGAAAACACACAGTTTTCTACTGTGTTGTTATTTAATAGTACACTGGGTTTTGATAGTTAACAGAGATTATGAAAGCACATAAAGCATATAATTTTACAATTCTTTTGACTATGCTGAGATAAAATTTCATCAAATATAGTTATTTCCACATTCTCTATAGGGAAATTAAAACAAAATTACTGAAAGACAAGGAACAAAATAGATTTATCTAATTTATCTCAGAAATGCAAAGGATCTATTAAATATTCATTTTTACAGTAATAATTAAACCATACAATAGTACCATACAGTGCATAAATAGCTATTTCTCAGGTCTTGCATTTTTGTGGGATTTTGAGAGGTTGGTTTAGTAGTTTTAAAAATGTTTGTGAGTAGGGTAAATGTTCTTACAGATTGACACATGAATTATGTTTCATTAGGTGGGTCAGGAGGAGAGGTGGCCACATGATAGTTCTCTTTAGAAACCAGATGGAGCTAGTTAATTACTATCTGCTGTTGGTTTACCTAATCCTTGAGGATTCATGTAGAATCTCTCCTTTTTCCCAGAGAGTACCTCTATTTATGCAGTTTCCTCCAGTCTAGGTATCTACAAATTACAGCATGCAGGCACAATTCAGCCCACTGCCTGTGTTTGTTTTTTAAAAAAGCTTTATTGGAACACAACCGTATTCATTTACTTGCAAGTTGTCTATGGCTACTTTCATATTACTGATGATGTGACCTTTTACAAAAAGTTTGTTCACCCTTGTTCTAGTTTCTTTTTTTTTTTTTTGAGGCAGAGTCTCGCTCTGTCGCCCGGACTGGAGTGCAGTGGCCAGATCTCAGCTCACTGCAAGCTCCGCCTCCC
>NW_012115488.1:20254462-20311381 GCF_000951035.1 Colobus angolensis palliatus | reverse complement strand
TATACGTGCTTACATTTAACATTTATTGTTCTGTTGTATGTATGTATCAATCTCAATATACTAGCTAAGTATGAGGGGAGTTAATCTCTCTGAAGATAATATATATTATATATATATACACACACACAGACATAAAGCATTTGATCAGAAGATGCATTTTATACGTGCTTACATTTAACATTTATTGTTCTGTTGTATGTATGTATCAATCTCAATATACTAGCTAAGTATGAGGGGAGTTAATCTCTCTGAAGTTCATTTGTAAAATGTTGATAAATTTAATAGAATAAAGAATATAAAATTGTTGAATAAATGTGTGGTACTAATGTAAATAGTACTTTCTCTTCCTAACATTAATCTATGTGCCACATGCATATCTGTTTCATCTCCTTGCCAATTCATTTATATAACATTTCTCTATTGAACACTTGTTTTGTGTTGGGTTCTGTATTACTAGACAGTGGGACTTTGACATTGGAGAAAATGTGCCTGTTCTAGAAAGAACTCACAGCCTGACAAGAGAGACATGTAAGTGCATAGACAATTGTTTTAAAGGGGTTAACACAGCATACTATTGATCCATATAGGAGGATATGCTTAGCCCAAGCTTTGAGGGTCTGAAAAGCAGCATGTACACTGAGACCTTAATCATTCATTAAACTTAGCAATGAAAAAAAAAAAAAAAAAAACAGTAGAGGAAATGGCATTTGTAGAGATCTGGAGGCAACAAAGACTGTGAAGTAAATAAGAAAATTGCAAATAGTTTTATAGTTGGATCATACTACATTAAAGAATGAGTGGTTAGATATTTGCCTGAAAACATAAAATGGGGTCACAGCAAATACTCCGCTGATAAATTTATAGCAATTATCTAATACATATTTATAGTTTTATTGCTCAGCAACTTTACAATCAGTCTGTATTTACTATTATTAATGTCCCTTAGAAACTAGTTTTAAATAGGGTAAATGGAGTTCATTGGCAATTGAAATGAAAGATTCTGGATGTCACTCAAACATATCATACATTGGCTATGGAAAGGTACATTTTTAAAGTAAAAGCAAAACATTAAATTAGGCTTTATGAGTCTCTCTCTCTCCCCCTCTGTCTTTCTCTCTTCTCTCTCTTTGTCACACACATACACAGACACACACACACACACACACATACACAGGGATGCACACATATTTAACAAGAATCACCAAGGTTCTGATCCTAGCCATCTCCCTAGCTACTCAGTAAACCCCAGTAAATAACTAGAATTTATGTCCTTTTTATAAATTTTACAAAAATAGTTTCTATCTTAAAATGTTGTATCACATAAACTAGATCTCATTATGCTCCAGATATAAAAATATTTTGCTGTTAATTACTTATTTTAATTATTAAACACATTAATATGTATTTATTAATGAGAATTACTATGCTCAGCTTATTAAGATTAATCACATATCTTTCTTTTTAAGCAATTAACATAATAAGAAACAAATCCTTGGAATGTAAGAAATGAAGTGGAAAGTAGATTGTATTGAAGAATTTCATTTTATATTTATTACTTTTTGTATCAACTAATAATTTCTATCAAACCTATGTTGCAATATCATTCATGTTAGCAGAGATAATTATACAGCTGACTTTGTTCCCAGAATCCATAAAAAAGGTTTCAGTCCTTCTTCTAGTTGACAACACTTCTTTTCCTTTTTTCTCTTTTAGTATTATTATTATTATTATTATTATTATCATTGTTTTGCTTTTCTTCTTTTACACTCTACTAGGTTTGGCTAGTACATCCATCTTGTCCAACATCTACTTTGCCATGTATTTCCCATTTCTTTTTGTGATCTGTGCAAATCGCTTAGGAAAGTCCTTTTGACAAAGACAAACTGCCCACACCTCTTACATAGAAAACCATTGCATTGTTTTATGCCATTGAGTGAAAAACACTATCTGTTCCCCTATGCATCAAAAATATTATTTCTGTCACATCATCCCATTCAAGTTTTTTATTATTGCACAGTGAGCGGCAATACAAATTTTCTCATAATTAAAGGACTCTGGAAAATCCATTTTTATGACTTTGGGCATCCCTATGGCTTTCGAGGATGTGACTCTTTAGATTCTTGGTTAAAAACTGTATGTTTAGAGGTAAATCTACACATCCTGATATCAATAATAAAAACAATAGCTCAGTCTATTTGTTTAAGTTACAAAATTGTTTTAGGCATTTTTCTTTTATCATTCTATTGAATTTCTACCAAGTCGACTCCAGGAGATTCACTGATTCTTGATTTATTTATTAATTTCGCACCACTTTAGATCAATTTAGTGTAGTCTGTAGAATAGTTCAAGACAAAGTTGAGGAGAAAATAAAGAAGTAAAGTAAATCATTGTTTGCCACTTTTTAGAGGAAATTACAACTGCTTGAACTTTTTAATAATATCAAACATTCTACTGTTAACAGACCATGTAAAATCAACAGTTTTTATATTGTGATTCTCAAATTCTTCTCATAAAAAGTGACAGAGCTACAGTAAAGTTTTTGTAAATACATAAATGCATAGCAAAATATTTTACTTCAAGAAGTCTCATTGAAGTTACATTTTTCCTTTTCTGTTAAGTGGTTGAACAGTAATGCGGACATTTTATTTTACAAAACATGTCAACTGATATACATGTAATTTTTAAGTATTCCTGTAGTTTCATTGCAAAAGAAGTTATAACCACAAAAGGATAATAAATCTTCATAAGAATTATTTTAAATTGATACATGATTATGATGAAAATTAATCTCCAAAATAATTATTTTAATCACTTACAGTTTTAGTGGTAAAAATATTACCTAATATATTAAGATTATCCATATGTTTGATATAAAAACACCAGGAATTAGAAGTTTTATTTAATAACATAAAAAACTATTATTCTGATCCATTATTATAAAAGTAATTAAATTTTCACTTTCTACACAAGATAATTCCTGTTTATTTTTGCAAATTATTGTTTGTTTCTGCTAAAAATTATACTATATCACATCCAATTTGAAAAGGGGGATATCTATTCTGATCATTATAAATAGCTTACTATGTTTTTGGTCATGATGAAAATAATTTTTATACATTGAAACCCTTTAAATAATTTGTAATGAGAAAAGCAATACATTTTTAAGTGAAGCTTTACTAAAATCTTGAATGTACCATTAGCACAACAGCGGTTTTAACATCAGCAGTTCATAGTTCAGAGGCTATATAATATAGAGTCCTATTATTTCTTCTACATCAAGTAAACCTCTAAGAAAACTCTGCCTGCCTGAATATTTGTGTATGTATGTGATTGTGTTATACTCAGGTTAAAGGCCTAAGCAGAGAATTGGTTAGGTGCATTTTATTACAACAAAGTTGGGTAGGAGACAGGACTCAACTGCAGAGGCAGGGCTTAGCCATTGGACCAAATTGAGGACTAGTTAAAACAGGGATGGGGCAGAAGTATCTTTCCACTTTGTATAAATCACTACCAAATCTCAGAGAGAATTCACAGAGTATCCTGGTTTTTTAGGTCTTAGGTCTAACTAAGAATGCAGTCAATGAGGGAAGCACAAACAATCCTTTAACTTTTTAGATTGAGAAATTTGCTCAGGAGGGAAGACCCTTGGTGATTAAAAAAAAAAAAAAAAAACGATAAAAGAAAAGAAAATCTAGCAATAATTTGGAGAGTTGCCTCATGGCCACTAATCAGTCATTAAAACAACAACAACAAGAACAAGAACAACAACAACAAAACACTTGGCCGGGCGCGGTGGCTCAGGCCTACAATCCCAGCACTTTGGAAGGCCGAGGCTGGCGGATCACGAGGTCAGGAGACCGAGATCATCCTGGCTAACAAGGTGAAACCCCGTGTCTACTAAAAATACGAAAAATTAGCCGCGCGAGGTGGCAGGCGCCTGTAGTCCCAGCTACTAGGGAGGCTGAGGCAGGAGAATGGCGTGAACCCGGGAGGCGGAGCTTGCAGTGAGCCGAGATCGCGCCACTGCACTCCAGCCTGGGCAACAGAGCGAGACTCTGTCTCAAAAAAGAAAAAAAGAGAAGAGTAAAATTTTCATAAAAGTAACAATTGTCTATTAAGTTTCTAGCAAAGGATTAATATTATTAGATTAACTACACGGAAACGATTTGACAATCACAGCAGCAGCAACAAGCATTTATTGTTGCTTCCGATTTGCCAAGCTCTCTATTAAATACAAGTTATCACATTTAAATCTCTCACTAACATATGAAATAAAAACCAGGTTTACTCCCAGTTTAATTTTTAGAAAAATTGAAGAGAGAAAGGTTCAGTCAAAAACAAAAACGAAAACAAAACAAAACAAAAATCTTTAGAAAATATTTGTAAAAATAAAGCAATTTTATAAATATAAGAAACATTAGAAACATTAAATGTAAGAAACAAGAAATATATTACACATATTCTTCATGACAATATACATGTGTACAGATATTATATTTACTACAACTTATAATTATACCAAAAGAAAAAAAAAACACAAAAATCCTGACAAAACAAAAATAGTCAAATGCTTATTGCACATTCACATAATATGTCTTAAAACCATATTAATTAGGTAAATTTAATAGAATAATAAAATGTTCAAAACAATACATCTGATTGAACAATATGTTTCTGAATATTACTTTGAGTTGCAGTGGAACTTACGTAGCTGAAGTCATACCCACCTACTCTTTATGAATAACAGTTAAATCCATATTAAATACAAACATCCATTTTAAAGAGAGTGCTTTCTCTGGGGTACCCAAAGCTTCAGAGACTACAGTCCCAGAGAGCAGGACATTGCAATGAAGACAGTCTATATGGCCACTTTTTTCCACTGGAGCATTTTCTCCTTCAAAAAGCAGGGCATAAGGAAAAACAGCAAACATTAGTTTTAACATGATTATATTATTTTGGGTTATGGAGACTAATATTATAATTATTATAATTCAAAGAATTTCAGCTGAGGGACAGAAAGATGTCAGGACTACTTTTCCTAGGGGTCCACAAGGCAGAAAGGGCAGAGGCAGTCATGAGCAATCTCTTTTCTTTTTCCCCTGTTTTCATTTTGAAGTAAAATGCTTTCCCAGAAATTTTCCTTTATGTAGCATTTCCTAGAATGTTCAGCCATAAATTTAGAAGAGTCTGGGTAATTGAACATGATGACAGCTGGGTGTAGCTGGCATTCACCAAGAATACAGTTCCATCTCACTTCCTACTTTAACACAGAGATTTGTATATAAACACTATTTCCTGATGAGTTTTCTCTGTTTCTGCTATTTTTGCCATAAATTATTTTATAGTATTTTTTTACTGGGCATTTGTATCTTTGTACTAAAACTTTCTTTTATGGTACATAAAATAATTGACTTATGATGGGAAAAATTCAGACATTGGATGTACATTGGTGAGGGAAACTGGGCTAGGGGAATAATTCAGGGAAACTCTTGATGCCCTTAAAAACAAGTCTCATACACAGATGCCTAATTTAGTATATCCATAGTTCAAACTTTACTTGAGAGAGAAACTTTTTTTCAATATTGATGAATTGAGGATTAGTAGGTAAGGCAGAGCAGTATATAATGTTGATTTTCAAAATGTTAATGTTGTTCTAAATAGAACATTTTTTTTTTTTCTTAAGCCATTACCACCCACTTGAGTTCTTGGAATTCCTGACTCACTATGTATCATGCTGAATAAATGGCTCTTGTTCCCGGAGCTAACCATCTGACTACTTATTGGCATCAATCAGTTTTAAAAAGGAGGACTTGAGAGTGTTTATAAAAAGGTACTTCTTCTATGGAACACATTAGTCAGATACTCACTCGATAAAATAAAACTATTGTGAGTGTGTTTGTGTGTGTGTGTGTGTGTGTGAATGATTCAGATTACTGCTTATTGCGTTATCTGCCCATCACACAATAAGGGTACAATGATTATTTTTATAGTCTTAGAAGATTACACTCTCCACAGTTATGTTCAGAAAATTCAATTTTTATCCCCACACTAATAAGATTAATAAGGAATAAATGCCAGAATAGGTGAGGCACAGCCTAAGAGAAAGATTACCTGATGATAATTATATATTTCATAAATAGCAGATAATTTGAAATGTTAACATTTTGTAAATATCTGTTTAACTAGTAAAATTATTAGCTTGTAAAGTTGTTTTGTGGGAGTCTAAGGATTCATTTCCTTTCCTGACTTCACTCTTTATAGTTTTTACACATTCAGAATAATAAGATTGGCTGGTTGCTGGAAACAAAATGAGTAGAGACATTTGTAATGAGGGTCGGTAACTAGAATTTATCAATTCTGTTAAAGTTGCGAATGTTAAAAGAGTATTTATACAATAAACATATTTAAACATATCTGCCTGTGATTACAAAATAGATCCCCATTTCCTACAAAGTTATCAGAAAGTCTTATCATGTCTTTAGGTATCAATCTTGAAATCATCGCAAAGACTGTCCTGGTTTTCTCACATTCGAATATGAATTGTATATTCACTTTATCTCTGCCAGTGGCCACCTCCCAGGAAAGTCAAGTCATCACAAAGGCACCCTCCGAAACAAAAATTTCGTTACTAACTTTTAGATGGCCAGACATCCTGGTCTTTATTTCTTCTACCTCTTCTCTGAATGTTCTTCAAAATACTATGTGAAGATCATGGGATCCCATAAAGAAAAGGCTGGGCCACATCACTGATTTTTCTGAACCAGACTCTTCACTTACTACATTCATAAAAGTAACCTTTGTGTCACCCTGGTGGACAATATATGGACTATCTCGTAGTGATACTCACCAATCTAGCTAACATAGTTCTATGGTAATTCCCCTTGGTCTGGGGATTCTTTAATAAAAATATTTTTATTGTCACACATTGCTGAGTAGTCTCATGAACATTAATTGTACTGATGCTCACACATGCAAGTGGGTAAGAGTGATTTTTAGCATCAGCCATTGACTATGTAGAACCGTGAGTCCCTCAAAACAATTTAAGCCCTAGGATTAATGTGACCTGACTCATTATTTTTTTTGGTGCGTGTATCATGTAATCTCAGAGGGTCCAGTTATTACTAGTCATCTAACTTCAAGTATGAAAATCCCAGTTTATATTTAGATTCTTTTGATTTTTAATTAAATTGCTGATATTTCTTAGTCTTTTTGATGAAGAGAAACTCCCAATTTTGCTACCTTGGAATTACTGTCATTTTCAATGTCCAATTTTAGTCTACTACCATATTAATTAATTATCTCTACTATAAATACGCAATCTTGTAGGTTTTCCTCAAATTATTTTTCTCTTTTCTTTCAGCAATGACTTTTATCTGAAGTTCCAAATGTCTTATATGCTTCAGAGTATTGAACTAGGTGTGCCTGGCTGTCCTTAGCTGTGACCTACTTTTAGCTTCTTTCATCTATCCATTGGGCTTTCTTTACAAATCTACTAAAAGGTTTTGGGTTAAATTGTCTCCTTGGATATTCTGCTTACATAACACACTGAAGTCAACTATTCCTGTAATTAAGGTCTTCTTACTATGTGGCTTTCTCAGCTCCACTGTAATCCCTCCCACTGTACTGGTGCTCTTAGACCTTCTTTATCCCACTCTAGGATAGGAAGAAAAATTCTGATCCCACTTGTACCCTGCCTTGACCGTAAGATACAAGGGTTTATTTTTCAGTTTATCAGTTTAGATATCTTGTACATAAAGAACCTCAAGAATTCACTTGAATTTCCCCCAAATTATATCCTGGAAATGAGAAACAAGCACTTTTGTATTGGTATGCACCACCCTGAAAAAATCATTTGGCTGTTTTTCTTTCCTTTCCAACCTTATCTGATCAAGTTTAATATTCTAATGGGGAATAGAAAGTTGCATAGAAATAAGCAGACTTATCTCTAGCACATGAATTCTTAGTCTTTCCTTGCAGTTCTTGGAAAAAGAACACAGTCAGAAACCTGGCTCTTGATAGTTTATTTTTATTCTAAATTTTCTGATTAGAAGTTGAATTTATAGCTTGTTTTTATTGATATGATAAACTATATGCAATATTTAAGATAAAACTTCTACAATGAGAGTAATACCCATGTAACTTTTAAAAATCATAATTTATGCAAATTCTTTTAGTGTATTTTTCATGTTATGAGGTTGAATATCCTTTATTACACAAAGTACAAAATACATATCCAGAGTTCCATATTTACATGAATAAATTATTGAATAAATAAATAAGTTGAGCTTCAGACAAATCTGTGAGCAGAGTAATTCTGTTATATATGTAGCTATTCCACCCTTCAAGAGGATGGATATAATATTCTACCTCCTAAATATAGGCTGCACATAGTGACTTCTGCTCAAAAAGAACAATGTGGAAAGGGAAAGCGTTCATCTTTTCAGTGGAGATACCTGACAAACACTACTTCACCAGGTGAAGAATGTTGGCATCAATGATAATAAGACATGCTGATATTATTTACCCATAATATATGATAAAAAAGAAATTTTACCACTGTGGTCTCCATCCCCCAAGACAGAAGATACCTATATAATGACAAGAAAAAAAATGAACAAACCCTAACTGAAGGACATCATACACAGTTTTAATCTTGGAATAGTGATAACTCTAGTCCACATATGTGGTTAAATATATTTACAAAAATTAGAAAATTAACATTGTCTTCACTGGGTCAAACCAAACTTAAAGAGATAGAAGAACAGTAAGATAATTTGTTCCAAGTCACTTTCCTTTGGAACTTGGAGAAGTTACTCAGTTTGTCCCATGGAAACTATGAAATCATGGGTTCTACAATATTTGAAAAAAAATTGAGAGAGAAAAATCAAAGAACCACCAAAAGAGAAGAAAGAACAGTAAAAAATAGTATCAACAAATCTTGGGAGTGAAATTACTTAAAAGGAAGAAACTCCCAGATAATATTTAAGACTAATAATGGATTCAGTTTTAAACATTGCTGAGTGTCAGAATTTTCCTTCTTTTCCTCTCATAAATTATCAAATTGTCAGAAGGAGAATTAAAGAAAAAATAAAAAATGTACTCCAAGGAAACTAAACCCATATGTAGTGCTCATAGTGTGGAATATGTGTTTATGTGTTATATTCACCAAAGCAACTCAGATCAGCAGAGTCTGTATAGTAAAACAATAAAGAGAATAAATGTAGGGGGTGGAGAGAGGATCCAAATCTTATCAGATATCATGAAGTACCAGAAAAAAAACCCAAAATTTATAAAGAATAGAGACTTACCATGAAGAAAAAGGGATATATCTTGTTTAAAACACTAGATATGGGTCCTAAAGTGAATAGTGAATAAGGCATATGCAATTAGGTTCAAGAAAGGAAATATGGTAAAGTTATATAAACAATTTTCCAGGCTAGCTGTACATGTGGAAAACAATTTGTGTCAGTGGCAGAACAGATGGAGAAAGATTTTTAGTTTGTAGTGTCCTCTCCTCTTTCCACTGTCCCACAGGAAATTCTGGAAGTGGCTGGTGCAAGATGGAATAGCAATGTATTCATGTAGTTCATACAAACACACACATATTTTTGTCACAGAATTAATTCTAAAATTAAAATTAAAACTTCATGTATACACTTATATATAAATATTATATGTATGTATATGTGTGTGTGTGTGTATATATGTGCACACAGTCATATGCCATCAAGGCTATATGTGTATTATATATATATATACACAGAGACTATATATAGTATATGTATATATGAATATATATACACACATATATACTCTCTATATAAAATATTTTGTATATATTTATGTATATATGAAATATTTAAGTACATATATAAAAATTTGTGTTTCTGTACACACAGACACACATACATACAATCTTCATGGCGTATGATGTCTTGAGTGTTTCAGTGATAA
The DNA here is from genome assembly GCF_000951035.1 of Colobus angolensis palliatus. NCBI lineage: Eukaryota > Metazoa > Chordata > Mammalia > Primates > Cercopithecidae > Colobus > Colobus angolensis. The sequence goes on along the minus strand of NW_012115488.1, from coordinate 20,301,427 downwards.
AGAAGAGTTAGAAGCTGTAGAACAAAGCAAAGATCAGCATTAACCTAGAAGTAAAATGAGAATCATTGTTTCAAGTAGCATAATGAATTTTCAATTTTGGACCTGCAACATTCAGCAAATGTAGAAAAGTGCTAAATTAGGCTAAGGGTGTTAGCACATGTGATACCCTGGCAGAAAAAAAAAAAAAGATTAATCTTTTTATAGAAGACATTATCTTGATTTAGCATACCTCGTTTTTCATAGATCAACCTAATCTGAACTCCCCATCAAAGAGCATAAAAAGAGACTCTCAAAATAAGTTTGAGTCAGCTTATTACACAGAATTAGGGAAACCGCCAGGTGGCCAAGCTAAAAATGCAACAGTAGAGGCCATACTAACAGAATTTAGATATAAGTTGTTGCACACTATAAAGAAAAAGGAGATTACATTTGAGTCCAAGGAAGTATAAATTCAACTATTAATAGAATTAAAATTTAAAAGTCCTCAGATGAACATATCAGAGTCACTACATTTTATTATAGAAACTGCCCAGTTTTCAATGAGAAATTATTGGACATTCAAAGAAAGAAAAAGTCAGAAACCTGTGACATATATTAAAAAAAAAAAAAACAGGTAAACAATAGAAATTATCTGTCTTTTGAGTTTCTGGATTTTGGATTTAACTGACCTTTAAATGAACCTTTAAAGAAGTTATTAAATACATGTCCAAAGACTAAGAAAAAACATGGTGCTTTTTAAATAAACACAAAATATCTACAAAAAAAGAAAATTGTTAGCGTAAATTCTAGAGCTTAAACTTCCAATAACTAAAATAAAAACATCACTAGATGGGTTCTGCAGAATAACAATGATGTCTAAATGAATAATTAATAAATATTAAGTTAGATTGATAGAAGCTATTCAATATGAGTAATAGACAAAAAGAAAATTGAGAAAAATAGAGCCTCAGATATTGTAGGAAAAATTTCAAGCAATGAGACATATTCCATTGAAATAATGGAGGACAAGAGAAAAGAAAGAGACAGAAAGATTGTTAAATACTGGAGTTTCAATTATGAAGATAAGTAAATTCTGGATATCTAAGGTAGAGCAATGTGAATATAATCAACAATACTGTATTGTCTAACTCAGATTTTTTTAGAAGGTAGATATTAAGTGTTCTCAACACACACTATGTTAGATGTTAGACATGTTAGCCTAATTGTAGTGATTATTTCACAATGTATAAGTCTGTTAAAACATTAAGTGGTACACCTAAAATACATAGATATTTTTTGTCAATTATACTTCAATAAAAATGAAAAAAAAAATGCTTTGTCAAATAAAATCCTAAACAAACAAGCAGACAAAATCAGCTCAAAAAATCCCAAAGAGGGGAGTGAAATTTCTTTTGATTCAGCCCCATCCGGTCTTCCTGTCAAAATAATGAAAAATAAATAAATAAATAAAGCAAGGGAACACAACATAGTCAAGAAGGGTTAGAGTTTCAAGGAAATGAACTGGAAATGCTGAAAGTTAAGAGCAAAGTGAGCAATGCTGTAACCTTGAAGAAACACTTGAGAAGGTCACATTCTGGAAACATAGACCCATTGAAACACCAGCATTCAATCATGAGATAACAGAATACTCCTTTCCTACACAGCTTACCGCCACATCAAGTCTCTCATATGTTAACAACAAATTACAGACCAAATAACTCCGTGTCAGATTTTCCAAGGAGAAATAAGAAAGTCTAAAGCACAAGAGGAGATAAAAAAACAAGGACACAAGGACAAAGTGAAGCCTTTGGCATCTGTAGCTACAACAAACATTAAGCACAGCTAACTTCTAGTGATATTAACATATACTAAACACATACACAGACTAAAGGGTGTTTGACCTCATTTCTTATTACCTGATCCAACATATTCAGCTTTAAGTAAAAATGACAAGAGCTGCCAAAAGGCAAGAAAATACATAATATAAAGACACAATCCAATTATCAGACACAGAAGAATCCTGCCGCCAGTTGAAAATGGCTCTGATTAATACATTAAGGGAACTAATGGGAAAAGAAGACCACACACAAGAACAGATGGGCAGTGTAAACAGAGAGAAACTCTAATAAAAGAACCATAAGAAAATGCCAGAAATTAAAATCATTTTAACAGACATAAAGAATGCCTTAGTGGGCATATCAGTAGCAAAATATTTCTTACAGTAGTTTAGTGTCATAGAAGCATTGCAAAGAGGATACAGACACCTTGTGTGACCCCTAATTTCTCCTTTGCAAATTTCTTATGGTAGTATGGCACGTACTTTTTATAATTAATGAACAGGTGTTTAATTAAAATATATAACTTATGCAGATTTCCTCAGTTTTCTCTACTGTCCTTTCTATGTTCCAGGATCCCACTCAGGAAACTCCATTACGTTGGTGTGGCAGGTTCTCAAACTTCCCTTGTTCTAATAGCCTTAACCATTTTAAGGAGTCATGATCATTTATTTTGTGGAAAGTTCCTCAAGAGGGTGTGTCTGATGTTTTTCTCATTATTAGACTAGGGAATTTGTTTTTGAAAGGAAAGCCATAGAGGTAAACAGTCATATTTATTATATAATATCAAGGGTATATATAATCAATATTACTTAATATTGTTAATATTAACTTTGGTGAGCTGGCTAAGGTAGTGGTTGTCAAATTTTTGTACTGTGGTTATTCAGGATTTTTTTTCTTTTTTCATACTTTACTGATATGGAAAAAACTACCGACAGCTCATAAGGATAGAGTAGCCACCTACATTATTTGGAATTCTTCTGTATGGGAAGTTCATTAATTCTTCCATCCTTCACTATTTATTAAATAATTTATTTATATCAGTATGAACTCATGAATATTTATTTTATAAATAGTTATGATCCAATAAAATTTGATTTTTTTTTTTTTTTGGCTTCTGTTGACTAACTTTGACTAAGGAGTGTTCTTTTGGTTAATCCTTTTGTCCCTTTAGCAGACTCTCATCATTTTGTGAGGATTTTTTTTTCTTTTAGCATTTTCTTAATTTCTGGTTCTATAAGATGCTTTGGGCTCATCTGGTATGTTTCCTGCCTCAGTAGTAGAAACAGTCCTTTCTCCAAGGAACTTTGGTTCCTATTACTGGAGAATAATGTTCAAAACCAAGATTCTGGAACTAAATCTGCTTGTAGCTCTTGGGTATCATGATTTCTAGGTCCCCTCACCTGAAACATGGCTATGGTCTGAATGTTTGTATCCCTCCAAAATGTGTATGTTGAAACCTCATCACCAAGGTAATGGTATTAGAAGATGGGGACTTGGAGTTGTGATTAGGTAATGAGGACAGAGTCATCATGAATGGGATTAGTCCCATATAAAAAGAACTCCAGAGAACTTTCTCGCCCATCACATCACATGAAGACACAGCAAGAAGGTGTCATTTATGAACCAGAAAGCCCTAACCAGACACCAAATCTGCCAGCCCCTTGACTTTACATTTTCCAGCACCCAGAAAAGTAAAAAATAAATGTCTGTTATTTAAAAATGACTCAGTGTATGGTATTTGTACCAGTCTGCACAGACTAAGTCAGATACTAAAATAAAAGTGTGTAGGTTAACCTATGTAGAGACGTATACATCTTTACACATATCTCAATATGTAAGCATCTGCACCTATATTAAGTTAAGCATTAGTTCATATTGAGGTCTCCAACTCTAATGTGTGTGAGGAAAAGAAAGAAAGATCAGACTGTTACTATGTCTATATAGAAACAAGTAGACATAAGAGACTCCATTTTGTTCTGTATTTGAGATGCTGTTAATCTGTGACCCTACGCCCAACCTTGTCCTTGCAAGAGACATGTGCTGTGGTGACTCAAGGTTTAATGGATTTTGGGCTGTGCAGGATGTGTCTTTGTTAAACAAGTGCCTGAAAGAAGCTTTCTGATTAAAAGTCATCACCATTCTCTTAATCTCAAGTACCCAGGAACACGTACCCTGCCAAAGGTCACAGGGACCTCTGCCTAGGAAAGCTAGGTATTGTCCAAGGTTTCTCCCCATGTGATAGTCTGAAATATGGCCTCGTGGGAAGAGAAAAACCTGATCGTCCCCCAGCCTGACACCCGTGAAGGGTCTGTGCTGAGGAGGACTAGTACAAGAGGAAAGAAGGCCTTTTGGTGGTTGTTGGCAGTCGAGATAGAGAAAAGCATCTGTCTCCTGCCCGTCCCTGGGCAATGGAACATCTTGGTGTAAAATCCGACTGTATGCTCTGTTTACTGAGATAGGAGAAAACTGCCTTACAGCAAAAGGTGGGACTTGCTGGCGCAATGCTGCTAAAAGGTTTATGGAGATGTTTGCATATGCATATCAAGGCACAGCATTTTCCTTTAAACTTATTCATGTCACAGAGATCTTTATTCATATGTCTTACTACTGATTTTCTCCCTACAATGATCCTATTATCCTGCCACTCCCTTATCTTTAAGATGGTAAAGATAATTATCATTAAATATTAGGGAACTCAGAGGCTGGTGCCAGCGTGGGTCTTCTGTATGCTGAGCGCCGGTCCCCTGGGCCCACTTTTTCTTTCTCTATACTTTGTCTCTGTGTCTCATTTCTTTTCTCAAGTCTCTCGTTCCACCTAACGAGAAACGCCCACAGGTGTGGAGGGGTAGGCCACCCCTTCAATGTGTTACCATGTTAATCTAATGCTCACGGTAACAGTGAGAAACCTGGTTCCAAATATTTGACATCCTTCAGTTCTACTATACATGTGTAGTGATACTAGAATTTTTAAGCTATATCCCCATGGGAAACAACTTTGTCCACTATATTGTTTATGTTTAGTTCATTTTACGTTTAGTGTTACAGACTCCACTCATTTCCAAAGCCACTTAGGCTATCATCTTTTCTTCCCAGCTAATTTAATTGTAGTAATCTTTTCAAATAACCAGCTTTAATTTTGTTTCTTTTTCTTTCTGTTGTTTTTCCTATTGTATTTCCAAAAAGAGAACAAAATTGTTTAGCTGTAAGCACAAGATTAGTTTGTAATAACATTAACAGTTACAAGCATCAGATTAGTTTTCAGATATCAGAGACTGCTTTTTTTGTTTCTTCTCAAAGGTATCACAGACACTATGATAGAAACATAGATTGATACACTAAAGACACATAGAAGGGACATATCTTATTAACATACAGAGAGTAGAATAAGTACACTTCTTTGGAAATTATGATTGCAGGAGTGATAAAGCGAAACAGGGGTATATAAGAAAAGGGTAGAGATGGAGTAAAAAATATGGAATGATTGAAGCAAGAGCATTACTTGGAGGCTGTAAATAATTTGGCACATTCAAAACCTTCAAGTCATTCACTACAGCAGTCACATACAATGTGGAAAAGGGTGTAGTTTATTTTAGTTTAGCAAAGGCCAAACAGTGATGCTTTATATGCCTTGTGAAGAAATTTGACCTTCCTTCTATATAGAACTTTTGCTTGTGGTTTTGAAGTTGTAATACACAGTACTATGATGTGTGGATTAGAAAATACAGCTGAAGGAGGAGGCTATAAAAAATTGATTAAGAGATGATAAGCAAATGTTATAAAACTGAATTTTTGAATTTTCCTACCTTTCTCAAAGTTATCAGAAGATTTATGATACTGCAATTTGAATTACTGTGTTTATTCCTTCATTATACAGTGTTCTGTAATTTTCTGAAATGACATCTCAATGGAAATCTTTTCTCTCTGATCCACCTTTATAGAGCTTTCTGGTCAGGGACTATAATATTTTTCTCTGTAATTGCCCATGCAGTGTTAACTCAATAGATACGAACCACAATTACTATGTTTTTATTGATCAGTGAGTTATGAGACAGGCAAGATTGTGGAAAATAAATGTGTATGCATGTATGCGGTTTTTGTTGTTGTTATTTGTACTGACATGAACAGTTTGTGTTAAACTATTCTGAAACTGAAAGTAGACTTAAGCTTGAATTTTTGGAGCCAAAACAAAGAAAATAGTACTTATCATTTCATTGAAATTATAATAAAATGAAAAATATTAAATAACAAATGGCAGGACTTATACAGTAAACATAACCCTAAAGGATAACATTATCCTGAACCTTTTATTCAACTCTTTCAACGTGTATTTCTTTATCCTCTTAGTGTTATAAAGTTTAGATATTATTGTATATTGATCCAGTATTAAAAATAATAACAGTTTAACAAAAGACACTATAGTTGATTCGGGCTTAGGGCATTACACATCCATAAATCATGAAATAGTTGGAAGATCACTGGTCTATGACCCTGAGATCTTTGTTTTATTTTCATGTTAGGTTGTAGCTGTCACCCTTAAGCAAGACATTTAATCTCTATGCACCTTAAGTGACATATTTATAAGAGAAAAGAGTTTAAACTAGATGACTTTTCAGGTTTCCTCTTATTTGAATATTCAATGGTATGTTCAACACATAAGACAAGAAGGATTTTCATCACTATAGTAAGAGATTTGTGTTATTTTTAAAAATTATTGGCCAATTTTTAATATGCATAATTCTAAGACCCCATTTAATTGATAGGTTTGCATCATTGTCTAGTTTCATAAGGTTTGATGAAATACAAATATTGAGATTAATTTTTTCTGTAATTGAATTTATTGATAGTTTAATTTCCCAAGTCCATTGTAACTACACTTGATCAAGATAATGAATGGCTCCATGATAACAAATCTAAGCATTTTTTTTTTTGTACAAAATGTTCTCCAAAGGTTATTGATTGACTGTTAACAATGTCAGTCAATGTTAACAGAAACAATTGATTCAATGTTAACAGAAATTGCAATATTGTTAAGAAAGTAGCAAAAAAGGACTATAAATAATAAGAAAATAATGCAGTAAAATGGTTTTTATAATTATACACAGATGAGTTTATATTAGAGGTTCTGTTCATTAAAAACAAATTAAGCCTAATTTTCTTTTTCTTTCCTGAGTGGCAAAAACAAATTTAAAGCAGTCACGCTAGCTCTGGAAGTGTTAGAATTTTTTTTTCTGACCAGGTTTTGCTCTGTAGCCCAGCTGGAGAGCAATGATGAGGCCATAGCTCACTACAACCTTTACTCCTGAGCTCAAGTGATATTCCCACTTCAGCCACCTGAAGAACTGAGCCTACATGTGGATCACCATACCTGGGTAATTTAATATGATTTTTTTTTTGAAAGACAGGGTCTCCCTATGTTGGCCAGTCTAGTTTCAAACTCATGGCCTCAATTGGTCTCCCCCCTTGGCAACCCAAAGGGTTTGGACTGCATACGTGAGCCACTGCTTTGGGCTGGAAATAGCTTTGGAAATAGTACTGTAGCACTGCTATGAGTTAATAATGATGCTTTGAAAAAAATATTTTTAACATCACTGTAATTAAGACAAGATAAGAATGTAAACAGAATAATAAGGGAGTATGCCTCTCTAACCCTTTCTCTCATCCCTTTCTTACAGAATGGTCTATATTAGTGTACAAAGCTAGCTGCCATTCAGGTGTTCCAAATAGCAAGCAACAGACTGTGGGAAGAAGTCGAAGTCATATCATTTGTAAACTGATTAAAAACAAAGAGTAAATTAATCGTGTATTCGCTGAACTTAGACCAATGATAGAACAATTTTAATAGTACTGGACGTCTGCTTTTCTCTTCCTACTCAGTTTCCTTTTCACCTTTGACAAAAAACCTACCAGAGTTCAGACAAACCATCCTGCTCATTCAGAGTCCAATGTTGCTTGTAGAAATGACATTGAATCCAACTTCACCTCCAAGTTTGGGATCAAGAGCCAGATCTGTGCCAATGGCTTATCAAGTCTTGTTGCCCTGATTCATGAATAGGTGCATGATATAATTTGGCTGTGTCCCCACCAAAATCTCAATTTGAATTCTCACGTTGTTGGAGGGACCCAGTCGGAGGTAATTGAATCATAGTGGCATATCTTCTGCATGCTGTTCTTGTGATAATGAATAAGTCTCATGAGATCTGATGGCTTTATAAGGGGGAGTTCTGCTGCATAAGTTCTCTCTTTGCCTGCTGCCATCCACGTAAGACATGACTTGCTCCTCCTTGTCATCCACTGTGATTGTGGTGCCTCACAAGCCATGCAGAACTGTAAGTCCAATAAACCTCTTTCTTTTGTAAATTGTCCAGTCTCGAGTTTGTCTTTACTAGCAGCATTTAAACATACTAATACAGTGTATGATCTAGTTTGGGCCACCTGTTATCAGACTCATCATTGCACTGAAACTTTTGGTAAAGCAAAATATATTTTCCACATAGATTGCTGGAAAATAGGATATAAATAAGATAAAAATAGGATATAAAAAGTTTGCTACAGCCAACTTCCCCTAGGAAGTGATAATAACTTGTCTAAAAATGAAGTACAGCCCAGTTATGCTTGGACTTCTTAATTAAACAGAGAAATAAACTTTCTTTTCATACACTCATTCAAGTAGAGTTGTGCTATTGGTTTACAAATAAAAGTCCTCACTAACCCCTTTAAATTACTGATATTTACAACTTCATATCTTTGTCTTTGTTTTGTGTTGTTTTGATCTTACTGATCTTGCTTTGATTGTGTTAATTATTGTCAAGTAAGTAAACATTCCAATGGCTCTTATGATTACACTGTTACTGAAGTCATATGAAAAAAAAAAGTTCAGTTGGGCATGGTGACTCACCCCTTTAATTCTAACACTTTGAAAGGCCAAGGCTGGAGGACTGCTTGAGGCCAGGAGTTCAAGATCAGCCTGGGCAACATAGCAAGACCCTGTCTATATTCAGAGAAAACAAAGCAAAACAAAAAATAACATACACACATACATTATATTGTTACTAAGAGATTTTTATATTTTTCAAGTCATTTATTATAGAATCTTTTAATAAGACATCAAATAAATTACACAAATTTTAAAAATTATAAATATTAAATATTGATCAGCAAATAAATTGGTTTACTAGTGGATTTAAGTTTTATTGTGCTTAAACTAATAAAAAATAAAAATTCCATCCTATGGAATATTCTGAGGTCAGTTATTTATATCTAAAATATATGAACTTGTTTGGTAAGGTTTTACTTTTATGTGGAAGAATACTAAAAAAAAGACGTATACAACATAGCTGGTGAAATATTAATGTTTTGTATGCAGTCTCCAGAGGAATGACTCTGATTGATTTTTCCTGCCTTGAAAAATAACATTTTTACTATAATATAACATAAGTTGAGCTACAGCTAATTATATTAAAACTTCCAGCTACAGAGAACCTTTATTTAACATTGAACTTGAAATAGTACTTTAGTCCTGCCAAGACAATATTTTTCCCACATTTTAACTGCTGTAGGTGTTTCAGCTTCAAAGAAAACACATCCTCTGCAGCCCTCATCTGGTTCTTTTCCATGAGATGGAAAGAAACCGACACACTAATGGAAGGAATAGTTATAAGTTGGTAGCGGGTAGCCCAAGGCTAAAAAAGTCAGTGCTAGACAAATTCCTATTATCTGCGCCCTCCAAAAATAAGTATAAAGGCAAAAGATTTTTCATGCTCCTCATTGCAAGAGGATTAAGGAGGTAAAGCTGAGGAAGTGGATATCTTTGAATGAAGTTTCTGTTCAACAATGAAGCAAAAGTAAGTCTTTGAATTGTGTCAATCAGCTTGAAGCACCAATGAAAATGGAATCTAAATAATGCACTAAGACAATCAGAAACCCAAAATATATGCTTTATCATAATCTTTTTCTCGTACATGATGTGTTTCTTAAAGCATCAGGCATCACATAGCAGGAGCATGTAAGTTTTTTACTAAAAACTCTAAATTTTGGTCTATTGTGAATACAGTGACTCAGTAGGGGTAGAGGAACGTCAATTATTGTTATGCACTCTTAACAAAATTTTTATTTTATTGACTTAGATCTTTGAGAGACCTCAGTCAGCTGTATTGCCCCAGTTTATACGAGCATTACCTTCAACTTGTTTACAGCTCACATTCTCACACCCTGCTACTAAAGATCTGTCCTTTAGAAACCAAATTTGGTCTTTTCTACATCAACCTATGAAAATTAAAAGTGATTATATGATGAGATGGCTTATGAGGAAGAATTCTACTCCAATAGCATCAACATATTTGTCTTTCTGTGAATGTATTGAAATGTATTCAATATATACTTGAATTTTTCTTTGCATTTCTCTCTTATTTGGTAAAATAATAGAAAAGAAAGTAACAGCTGATATATGAGAAAAGTGCTGTAGTTGAAAATATTAAAATAGAACAGTATCCATGAAAAGTAGTGGCATTTTAACCCTGTTCTGAATATTACATTTGTTGAAAAATAAAAATTAGTGATTTAAAATATAACTTACCTGCTGATGTCTAAAAAGCAGTATATTTGATGAATTCCAAAAGTATTTCAGTTCTTGGTATTGAAAAAGGTTTTTCTTTTATTTTACTTTTGGATAAATTAATTTCATATATCTTTTTCTTCAAAAAGTGTATTATTCAAGAAACTAGGGAATTGTCCATATATTTAATATTGAGAAAATTTGTTCAATTATTTACCCACTGGAAAACACTTGTTAAGCACATGTCTCAGTTCTGGAAGTGAGATACATGTAGTAACAACTCTTCAAAAAGACCCTATACAAATAGAGTTTGCAATCTTGTTAGAAAAATGTAGGCATTAAACAGTTAATTGATTGCATATTTATAGGAGGAGACTCATATTATATACTAAAACAAAAACTAAATACCAAATAGGGTTTAGGCTACTCCTGATGAGGCTACTTTGAGTAGTGACCTTAAAGAAGTGAAGGATGGGATCATGTGACTACGGGAGAAAGCACATTTCAAACACTAGAGTAAAAGCTGGAAAACAGGACCTTTCAAGCTTAACTGCAGAACAACAGGGGGTCAGTGTTGCTAGAGCTAGGTGAGTAGGAGGGTAGAGAAGAAGGTCATAAAAGTTAGGGAAGCTACAGGAGACCAGCTTACACAGTAATTAACTTTAATTTTTCTGCATGAGATGGAAAGCCAATGGAAAATGTGGGGCAAGTGTCAATATTTTAAATTAGATATAGTTTTGAAAGTATTTCTTTTATACCTGAGTAGAGAATAGCATATAGAAGTCCAAGGAAGGAAGTAGGGAGACATGTTATAAGAATATTGAAATATCTCACGCTAGAGATGATGCTGGCTCACATGAGAATGGTTAAAGTGGAAACCTGTGGCGAATGATTGGGTTGTTATTTCTATAGTTTTTGGGGTACATGTGTTTTTTGGATAAAAATGGATGAGGTCTTCAGTGATGAATTCTGAGGTTTTAGTGCACCTTTCAAATGAACAGTGTATACTGTATCCAATATGTACACTACCAATCCCCACAGCCATTTCCCAAAGTCCATTACATCACTCTGTATCCTTTTGTAGCCTCATAGCTTAGCTTCCACTTGTAATGAGAACACAATATTTGTTTTTCCATTCCTGAGTTACTTCACTCAGTATAACGGACTCCAGCTCCATTCAAATTGCTGTAGAAGACATTAGTTTTTGTTGTTTTTTTTTTCTTTCTATAACTGAGTAGTATTCCATACCACATTTTCTTCTTCTATTCCTTTGTTGATGAGTACTGGGCTGAATCCATATCCTTGCAACTGCAAAGTATGCTGCTATAAACATTCATGTCCATGTGTCTTTTTCATATAATGACTTATTTTCTTCTGGGTAAATACCCAGTAGTGGGATTGCTGGAATGAATGGTAGATCTAGTTTTAGTTCTTTAAGGAATTGCCATACTGTTTTCCATAGAGGCTGTACTAATTTACATTCTCACCAGCAGTTTCCACTTTTACAGTGCTCCCTTTTCACCACATCCACACCAGCATCTCTTGTTTCTTGACTTTTTATTATGGCCATTTTTGTAAACATAAGGTGGTATTTAATTGTGGTTTAAATTTGCATTCCTGATGATTAGTGATTTTGAGCATTTTTATGTGTTTGTTGACTGTTTGTACATCTTTTGAGAAATATCTATCCATGTCCTTTGCCTACTTTTTGATGGGATTATTTGCTTTTTGCTTACTGATTTGTTTGAGCTCTTCGTATATTCTGTATACTAGTCCTTTGAACAATGAAGAGTTTGTGAATATTTTCTTGACTCTTGTTGGTTGTCTGTCTACTCTGGCAATTATTTATTTTACTGTGCAGAAGCTTTTTAGTTTAATTGGGTCTCATTTATTTCTTTTTGTTTTTGTTGCATTTGCTTTTGGAATCTTAGTCATGAATTTTTTGTCTATGCACACAAGAGATTTTACAATGTTATTTTCCAGAATGTTTATGGTTTCAGGTCTTAGATTTAAGTCTTTTATTCATCTTGAGTTGATTTTTGCATAAGCTGAGAGGGGGATCCAGTTTCATTCTTCTACATGTGGCTTGCCAGTTTTCTGTGCATCATTTATTGAATAGGATGTCCTTTTGTGTCCGGAATTGGTGGGTTCTCGGTATTGCTGACGTCAAGAATGAAGCAGCAGGCCCTCGTGGTGAGTGTTACGATTCTTAAAGATGGTGTGTCCACAGTTTGTTCCTTCTGATGTTTGGACGTGTCCAGAGTTTCTTCCTTCTGGTGGGTTCGTGGTCTCGCTCACTTCAGGAGTGAAGTTGCACACCTTCATGGTGGGTGTTACAGTTGATAAAGGTGGTGCATCCAGAGTTGTTCGTTCCTCCTGGTGGGTTTTTGACTTCAGAAGTGAAGAGCAAAAGATAATATATCGTGATGCATTACATAAACAAAATTAAAACAAAATCTATATGATCATCTCACTAGACACAGAAAAAGCATTTGATAAAATACAGCATCCCTTTATGATAAAAACCTTCAACAAAACAGGCATAGAAGGGACTTACCTTAAAGTAAAAACAAAAAAGACAAACACGACAAGCCCACATCCAACATCACACTGAATGAAGGAATGTTAAAAGAATTCCCTCTGAGAACTGGAATAAGAGAATGCCCATTGTATTCATCACTTCTGACTTCATGTTGCTGACTTCAGGAGTGAAGTTGCAGACCTTTGCAGTGAGTGTTACAGTTCATAAAGGCAGGGCGCCTCTGGAGTTTTTCATTCCTCCTGGTGGGTTCATGGTCTGGCTGACTTCAGGAGTGAAGCTGCAGACCTTCCTGGTGAGTGTTACAGCTCATAAAGGTGGCGTGGACCCAAAGACTGAGCAGCAGCAAGATTTATTGGGAAGAGGGAAAGAAAAAACGTTCACAGGGGGAAGGGGACCCCAGTGAGTTGCCACTGCTGGCTCCAGTAGCCTGCTTTTATTCCCTTAGCTGGCCCATTTACAGAGAGCTGATTGGTCCATTTTACAGAGAACTGATTGGTCTGTTTTACAGAGAGGTGATTGGTCCGTTTTGACAGAGTGCTGATTGGTGCATTTACAAACCTTTAGCTAGACACAGAATGCTGATTGGTGAGTTTACAATACTTTAGCTAGACAGAAAAGTTCTTCAAGTCCCCACCTGACCCAGAAGCCCAGCCAGCTTAACCTCTCACTTTCCCAATTTATGTTTTTGTATGCTTTGTTGAAGATCAGTTGGCTCTAAGTATTTGGCTTTATTTCTGAGTTCTCTATTCTAAGAACCTATTCTATACCAGTAACAAGCTGTTTTGGTAACCATAACCTTGTAGCATACTTTAAAATCCACTAATGTGATGCCTCCAGATATGTTCTTTATGCTTAATATTGCTTTGGCTATGTAGACACTCTTTTGGTTTCATATGAATTCTAGGATTTTTTTTTTTTTTGTAGTTCTGTGAAAAGTGATGATATTTTGACGGGAATTGCATTGAATCTGTAGATTGCTTTGGGCAGTTTGATTGTTTTCACAATATTTATTCTTCTCATCCACGGTCGTGGGATGAGTTTTCATTTGTTTTTGTCATTTGTGTTTTCTTTCAGCAGTGTTTTATAGTTTTCCTTGTAAAGATCTTTCACCTCCTTGATTAAGTATATTCCTTGGTTAAGAATCTGCATATTGCTTTGGGCAGTTTGATCATTTTCACAATATTTATTCTTCTCATCCATGAGTATGGGATGTGTTTTCATTCGTTTGTGTCATCTATGATTTCTTTCAGCAGTGTTTTGTAGTTTTCCTTGTAGAGGTCTTTTGCCTCTTTGGTTAAATATGCTGCTGGGTATTTTTTTTTTCCAGCTGTTGTAAAAGAGATTGAGTTCTTGATTTGATTCTCAACTTGGTTGATGCTGGTGTATAGCAGTGCTACTGATTTGTGTATATTGATTTTTTAACCTGAGAGTTTACTGAATTTGTTTATCAAATCTAGGATCCCTTTTGGATGAATCTTTAGGGTTTTCTAGGTATTCAATTCTATCTTCAGTGAAAATTGACAGTTTGATTTCCTCTTTTCCAATTTGGATGTCGTTTATTTATTTCTCTTGCCTGATTGCTCTGGCTAGGACTTCCAGTACTATGTTGAATAGAAGTGGTGAACATAGTGGGCATTCTCTTCTTCCCGTTCTCAGAGGGAATTCTTTTAACTTTCCTCCATTCAGTATGATGTTGGATGAGGGCTTGTCGTATTTGTTTTTTTGTTTGTTTGTTGTTTTTACTTTGAGGTAAGTCCCTTCTATGCCTGTTTTGCTGAGGGTTTTTATCATAAAGGGATGTTGTATTTTATCAAATGCTTTTTCTGTGTCTAGTGAGATGATCATACAGGTTTTGTTTTAATTTTGTTTATGTAATGTATCACAATATATTATTTTTTTGCTCTGCTGTTGGATTCAGTTAGCTAGTATTTTGTTGGGGATTTGTGCATTTGTGCTCATCAGGGATACTGATCTTTTCTTTCTTTTCATTATACCCTTTCTTGCTTTTGGTATTAGGGTGATACTAACTTCATAAAATGATTTAGGGAGAATTCCCTCTCTGTGTTTTTTGGAATAGTGTCAGTAGGATTGGCACCAATTCTTCTGAATCCATCTGGTCATGGACTTTGTTTGTTGATATTTTGTTTTAATTACTGATTTAATCTCACTGCTTGTTTTTATTGGTCTGGTCAGGGTTTGTGTTTCTTCCTGATTTAATCTAGGAGGGTAGTATATTTCCAGGAATTTATCCATTTCATCTAGATTTTATACTTGGTACATGTAATGGTGTTCATAGTCCCCTTGAATGACCTTGTGTATTTTTGTGGTATTGGATGTAATATGTGCAGTTTCATTTATAATTGAACATTTTTGAATGGTCTCTCTTCCTTTCCTGGTTAATTTCACTAATGGTCTATCAATTTTGTTTGTCTTTTCAAATAAAAAGCTCTTTGTTTCATTTACCTTTTGTATTTTCTTTGCTTCTATTTAATTTAGTTCTGCTCTGATTTTTGTTATTTCTTTTATTCTTCTGACTTTAGGTAGTTTGTTCCGCTTTCTCTAGTTCCTTGAGATGTGACATTAGGTTGTCAATTTGTGCTTTTCAAGCTTTTTGGTTTAGACATTTAATGTTATGAACTTTCCTCTTAGCACTGCTTTTGATATATTTAAGCAGTTTTGATAACTTGTGTCACTATTATTGTTCATTTTAAAGAATTTTAAATTTCCATCTTGATTTCACAACTAATGCAAAAGTAATCAAGAACAGATTATTTAATTTCCATGTATTTATATATTTTTGAGGGTTCCTTTTGGAGTGATTTCCAGTTTTATTCCACTGTGACCTGAGAATATACTTGATACAATGTTGATTTTCTTAAATTTGTTGAAACTTGTTTCATGGCCTATCATATGGTCTATCTTAGAGAATGTTCCATGTGCTGATGAGAATAATGTATATTCAGCAGTTTATGAGAAGGATCTATAAAATGTGTTAAGTCCATTTGTTATAGGGTATAGTTTAGTCCATTGTTTTTCTGTGTTGACTTTATGTCTTGATGATCTGTCTAGTGCTGTCAGTGGATTATTGAAGTCCTCCACTATTATTGTGTTGCTATTTCATCTCTTAAGTCTACAAGCAATTGTTTTTATAAACCTGGGATTTCCAGTGTTAGGTGCATATGAGTTTCCAACTGTAATATCTTCTTGTTGGACTTGTCCTTTTATCATTATGTAATGCCTTCTCTGTCTTTTTTCCTTTAAAGCTTTAAGGTCGGTTTTATCTGATTGAAGAACAGTGACTCCTGCTTGCTTTGATTTATATTTACATGGAATATAGATTTTTACCCTTTAACCTGGTGTTATACGAATCCTTATGTGTTAGTTGAGTCTCTCACCGACAGCAGATAGTTACTTGATGTTTTTTAAAATCTATTCTGCCGTTCTCTATTTTTTAAATGGAGCATTTAGGCCATTGACATTCCACAGTAATATTGAGATTTAACACTATTATTTTTTAAAATGTTGCTGAGGAGTTAGATGTGGAGACAAGGGAAAAATGCCTTCAATGATTTTGCTTGGAACGTCTCATGGAAGGGAGTTGCCAATTATTGAGATGAGTAACAACATCAGCATATAATGAGAATTTGGGGGATGGGGAGTGTGGCATAAAATATTTCATTGAAAATATGCGGCATGTGAATTGCCTATGCAATACCCAATGGAGATGCCAAGTAAGCTAGCAGGTTCATGATTGGCTTTTCAATGTACAGAATAAAATAAACATATAATTTTATAAGCAGCAGCAAATCAATTACGTTTAAAACCAATAAAACAGGTATAACCAAAGCAGTTAATGAAGACAAAGTCTATCCAAGAGCAGATTCTCTGATAATTCAGTACTTAGAAATTAAAATTTTGGAAAGAAATAAGCACAGGAAACAGAAAGAAAAAATAAATTCTGAGTTGAGAAAGACAGAACAAAAGTAATGTTTCTTAGCAGTCAACATGGATGGTGAGAGGAGTCAAAATTGTTGAATTTTCTATTTCTGAGTAACAAGACAACTGGTGATAATTTCATCAATGACATTGGACAAACAAGAGGAGCAATCTGCAGAATTTGATGCAGAACAAAAGCACAATATCTTCCTTAAAACTCACAACATATTTCCTTCGATGTGCCAATACAATTTAGCATGCAGAACAGTTATTGATTATCAAAAACAGTCAATTAAGAAGTGTCAAGACAATAACTGTTCCCTTGATAACTCTAGGCCATAATTTATACAACAGGTGATGGGCAGTGGTATTTTAGTTAATATATAAATTGAATTTTTACAGACTCATACTCTTGTTTCTTTCTCATCCTATTATTTTATCTTCCTTAGATCTGTTTTATAAAGTAAATAAGATTATTATTGATTGTTCTGCTTTGAATTAGAATGCTGTTTGTCCTAGTCAAGATATAGAATGCCAATACTATAATAAATATTGATATTTTAAAACGTAAACTTTTAAAGTATACAAGAGTTAAAATATTTTGTCTTAAAATTAATTGCTATTTTAACAATATTTAATTGTCAAAAGATAGGAACATGTCACAGTATTTAATTAATAAAGAAGTTATAAGATACCTGTGATATATAAGACTTTCATTTTTCCCTAGGTGTAGTGCATTAGTTCACTTTGGTGCTAAAAATGTAGTACATTTTGATTATGAAACCTCTGAGATTAGAAGACATCACTTTCACTTGAGTTTACTGATTATAATACTTAAAGCAGCAGAGATTTTCAAATATTATTTTGGATTTTTTAAATCAAATTTCCAACAATTGTGTTTAGGATGATCACATTTCAGTGCTTTCCACAAAAGTAATAAAGATTTTAAATGAGAGTAACAGATCGAGTTTACTAAAACAAGCTTTGGCATAACTCAGTCTGCATGCCCATGCATCTGCAAGCTGTCTATTACTCAAGCATTTTCCAGCAAAACTCATTCTGTATTAAGCTCTGAAGCAGCATCTTTAGTTCATTACTGACATTTCCATATAAAATTTCTACCTGGAACCCAATTAATTAAGCAAACCAAAATATTTTCTTCAAAAGGTTCTCATTATTTGTCAGTCCAGATAATGACATCACCAACATGCCTACATCTTATACTTCAAATTTTAACATCATCTTTGAGACCTTGATTTCCTGTTGCTACCCTAGATATCTTCTTAATAATTCGTATCAATTGTTTCATTCAACTTCTGAGAAACTCTCTTTAACAAATAATTTCAATAGGTTTTTTTCTTACAAAAGTATTATATATTCATTATATAAGATATAGGAAATGTAGGCAAATCTAAAAATTAAGCTAATTCTTACTCATAATCCTATATCCTGGAGAGAATTACCATTACTATTCTATTGTGTATATATATTATATATATAATACGCAATATAATATTTAATAGTCACAAGAATGCATATAATTTACAAAATAGAAATCATTGTATATATTTTGTTTAACCTAGATTTCAATGTCTTGTAAATATGTTTCATTGCATTAATTACTCTTCCAAAACAGTCTCTCCCCATTTTTTGTTGTTACCTAGTTAAGAGGAACCACAATCTCTCCATTTGAAAATTATGTTTATTTAACTTAAAATTTGTTTTCATACTAATAACATAATATTCCATTAGCTGGATGGACTATAATTTATTGAAGTTTTTCCTAATGTTAAGCTAATAAATTATTTATAATTTCTCGTCGCTATAAACAGTATGCCTAAGATTATCAATTTCACTAAATCTTTCTGCTAGTATTTCCTTATCTATTCCTAAAAGTGCATTGGTAAGAGTGAACATCTATTGTGGCATTTGATATGCACTGTGCAGAGACCTGTTCTACTTTTCATTTCCTGCGGAGAGATCTCATGCTCATTAGCACGATGTTTGAAGCTTTCAACCATTTGGTTTTAAATAGTCATTAGCTATTCCAGTTTTTTGGCCTGCTAAAATTGCACCCACTCACACAGCTACACTCTAACTGTAGTAAACCCATTGGTTGTTTTGATTCAAGTGCATATTTCTGCCTCTTGTTTAAACATGTCAGAGTTGTTTTTGTTTTTGTTTTTAACATGTTCACCTTGTTTATTTATTGTGTAATTTCTCAGAAGCAAGGTTTACAAAAAGAGGAGAGAGATGAGAGATTCTGTAAAGAGAAATATGAAGCCCCCTCTTTTTGAGGAAAGAGGATCATGTGAAAACCAGCTGAGGGAAAGGAACAAGTTTTTGGAGGGGAGAGATTAGAGAACATGGAAAAAAATAACAATTTCTCTAAGAACTGGATTTATCCACAGTCAACTTTCTGCTCCTTTTGTCCTGTTCCAATTGTTTGAACACAGATTTCAAATAACTTTTTTTAAAATCTAATTTTGGTATATAGAGTTGTATCCCTTTTCTGTGCACACATTCTCATGTACAACATGCAATTATAAAAACAGGATTGGTTCCAATGCTGTTATGCTATCTGTAGTCTTCCTCCTTAACAGTCTGTCAGGTGCCAATCTTCTCATGTTAGTTAGTTCACATATTCATCAACGTTTTAATAGCTGTATGATAACTTCTTTACTGCTTTTCTAATGGACAATTAATTTGTCTCTATTTTGTATTTTTAACAACATGTGTTCATGCTTCTTTTCAGCCTTTAATGTCAGGATTTTTGATATCCTATATAAAGACACCTGTAGAGTGAAACATCTATGTCTCCTTGGATAACACTTTTTCTCCCCTTTGTGCCTTTCATGGTATTATGTGTCTATTGGATATAATATTATATCCAATATATAATATTATATCCATAATATATAATATGGATATAATATATACTTCAGTGTAATAAAACTGTGTGTGACTGTATCTTGATTTTGATCATTACACCTAGCAAGTGGCTTAAGGTAGAGTGTATTTCAGTTATGTGGCTTAAGGTAGAGTATATTTCAGTTATGTTTGTATATACTAAAATACCTTGCTCAAAAGAACAGTACATGATTTGTATTATATTGGATGTTGTATATAATAAGTGAAGCTTCTACCTTGTTCAGCACAGCTTGTATGTTTGTGGTATATGCTAGGTATTATATCATAAAGTGTTTTAAATTTATTGAGTACAGATGAATTCTGATAGTGAAAAGCAAATTGGGAATATTAAATCTTTCTGGCATGGATGATGACCATGTGCACCCATGTATCAGAGAGCTGTCTATTGCTCAAACATTTCCCAGAAAATCTGACTCACTATTGAATTTTGAACAACATTTTAATTGAGTTTAGGGCCAATATTTAAATTAGTGAAATATTTAATTATCAACCTTTATTTCATACTCTTTCATTCGTCCTTAATACTAATACATTTTAAATATTTCACAAATATAAGTAATTGCATAGAATTTTTATAGAGATATATGAGGAACTTAATAGTTCAAAATTCATTAAAATGTTCAGAACTTTGAAAATCTATAGTAATGTTAGTGTTGTATGCAACAAAAGGTTTTATATGATACATTACTCCAGATTACATAGAATGAGACCTCCTTTCCTGTTAAAAACATTATATTCTCACACAATATACTGGATACATCTTTTGTATGAGAAGCAAGTGTCTTTTTTAAAATATTTGATTACATATCTATAAGATTTGTATTCAGGTCTAACAGTGATTTAAGCAATATAAATATAAATTTGTGACAGATCTTCACAGCAATTACCTAAACAGAGCTGTTTTAAACCTTTTGGCGGTTTCAAGTATAATTTCCCCATTGTGCTTTGTTTTGAAAATGAAATTTTACCAAATGCAATATTTTCTAAAATTTTATTTAAAAATGTTTGTGTGTACATAGTAGGTGTATATATTTATGGGGTACATGAGATGTTTGCTATAGGCATGCAGTGTGAAATAAGCACATCATGGAGAGTGGAGTATCCATCCCCTTGAGCATTTATTCTTTGAATTACAAATAATCCAATTACATACTTTATTTTGGAGTTTCCTCAAAAAATTAAAAATTGAACTACCAAATACTCTCTTCTAATTTGATAAAGCAGGTGTCCAAAGTAGTCAGAAAGTAAATGCACAATAGACACATCCACCTTTGATTTTTAATAAATCGTGTGATGTGAATGGTCCAAAGAAACAATCAGAAGCAAATGGAGTCATTTTGGTAATAATTTAACATATTTACTCTTATAATTTTCTTTTTGAAATATTTTCCACAAACGTTAAAATAAAATAATTAAGAAAAATTAGCCAGGGCAGTGGTATATGCCTGTAGTTGCAGCTACTTGTGAGGCTGAAGTGGGAGGCTCACTTAAGCCCTGGAATTCAAGGCAAGCCTGGGCAACATAGTGAGACCACATCTCTAAAACACAAATAAACAAAACCAAATGTATCATTTGTATATACATTTTGTTTATCTTTTATGCCAAGGGAAAGTATATTATGATTGTAAAGAACAAGAAAGTATAAGTATAATTTCTGCTTGAGGGAGAGGAAAAGTGTCAAGAGTTAGGTATTTTTTTAATTCCTTTAGCTCATTGATTCTCTGTCAGCAGTAGTATTGTATCCTAGATGAAAACTGGCAATACGTGTGGGTGTAATCTGTTGTCACAAGTGGATAGTGCTACTGGCATTTAATGGAGAGAGGTGAGAAATGCTGCCAAATATTCTGTAATGTACCACATAAACATGCACAACAAAGAATTATCTGACCCCAAATGTTAATAGTGCCAAAGTTGAGAAACACTGTTTTAATGTGTTTTTAATGTCCTTTGCCTCCTTTTGTGGATGTCTCTGTCTTGTACCTATAACCAAGCTTTAGTCCTCAGTCCTTGTGGTCAAGAAAGAAAAAACATCTATATTATATACAAGAAGCTGTGATATATATATATACACACACACATATATATATATTTATGTTTATTCCAAAGTACTCAAACCTCAGTCATAAATGTAAAACAAAAAAGTAATCTTAAGCCATTTCCCACCTGCTGATGTGTCTCTCATATATTCATACACTCATACTTATTTTTTTGTTTTGTCTTCAATACTGAATTTTCAAGAATGAGATAAACTGATCACATGTGAAGGATTATTAAAACATTTTAATTTAGGTTGGGCACGGTGGCTCAAGCCTGTAATTCCAGCACTTTGGGAGGCCAAGACGGGCGGATCACAAGGTCAGGAGATCGAGACCATCCTGGCTAACACGGTGAAACCCCGTCTCTACTAAATACTAAAAAAAATACAAAAAACTAGCTGGGCGAGGTGGCGGGCACCTGTAGTCCCAGCTACTTGGGAGGCTGAGGCAGGAGAATGGCGTAAACCCGGGAGGCGGAGCTTGCAGTGAGCTGAGATCCGGCCACTGGACTCCAGCCTGGGGGACAGAGCAAGACTCTGTCTCAAAAAAAAAAAAAAAAAAAAAACCATTTTAATTTAATTAGACATTTTATTGATGAATGTTCTTTATTGCTCTTGCTATATTAAATGAAAGTGAGAATCTACAAGATTACTGAGTGTTGCTGAAAGGCCAATATTTTCATGCAATTTTCTAGTCACTCCACATTATATCAACTTCAAGATTGAAGCAGCCAGGTTGGTCAAGATTTAGGTAAAAATGAAATTCTTGTCTTAGAGCAGGGACTGGCAAACTACAACCTACAGACCAAGTTCAGCTAGCCAATCTGATTTTGTGTTGAAGACTTAGATCTAAGTCCTGGAATTATGAAAATAATACAACATAACATTGGGAAAATGTTTTGCGACATTAGTCTTGGCAAATAGTTTTTGCATAGACTTCAAAAGCACAGGCAATAAAGCAAAAATAGGGTAATGAGATTACATCAAGTTAAAAAAAACTTCCACACAACAAATGAAACAATCAACAATGTAAAAAGACAACACACAGACTGGGAGAAATTTTTTCAAACTATCTGTCTGATAAGGGATTAATAACCATAACATATAAGGAGCTAAGACAGATCAATAGTGAAAAATGAACAGATAATTTAATTTAAAAATGGGCTAAAGATCTGAAGACATTTCACCAAAGAAGATATATAAATGGCCAACAGTTATGTGAAAGAATGCTCAAAATTACTATCATCAGAGAAATGAAAATCGAAACTACAATGAGATATCACCTCATGCCAGTTTAAATGGTCATTATGAAAAAAAAAAATACAAGGAATAATGAATGCTGGTGAGAATGTGGAGAAAGGGAAACCCTTGAACACTGTAGGTAGGTATGTCAATTAGTACAGCCACTATGGAAAACAATATGGCGGTTTTTCAAAATAATAAAAGTAGAACTATCATGTTATCCAGCAAATTTACTACTTACTAAATAAAAAAAGAAATGAAATCAATATATCAAAGGGATATCTGCATTCCCATGTTTATTAAAACACTATTCACAATAGCCAGAGTATGGAATCAACCTTAGTGCCCATCAATGCATGAATGGATTAAGAAAATTGGTATGTACACACAATCGAATATTATTCAGCTATAAAAATGAATAAAATCCTGTCATTTGCAGCAACAAAGATAGAACTGGAGGTCATTTTGCCAAATGAAATAAGTCAAACATAGAAAGACAAATATTGCATGTTTTCACTCATATTAAGGAGCTTAAACATGTATCTCATAAAGATAAAGGGTAGATTGATGGTTTGCAAGTAGTTTGTAAAACAGCTCAGTTATATTTTTTATGAAATTCCCATGGCTACTTTTGTGCTACAATGCATTTGAGTAGTTGCCACAGAAATTATATAGCTTACAAAGTTTAAAATCTTACCTCTGGACTTTTCCAGAAAAAATAATAATAATAATGTCAAATCCTGTTCTAGAGCAATGATTTCTAAATACTAAAGTGAGTTCTTGTGGCCACAGGGAGAGCGAAGCAGTAAGTTTGAAGCTAGAATAGTCCCTTCTTCTCTTGAAATGTATCCAAGTCTATCTGCATAATCTAATGAAACTTTTACAGAGTTTAAAATCAGTGACTTAAATCTTTAAGTACTCAGTAAATATTTGTTTTGATGATGCTGATAATGACAGTTAATAAAGGATGTAGTTAAGATCAACACAAATTGAGTACATATTATGCACCATATATGTACAGGAGGAATGACATGATTCTTTCTCTGGGGGTGGCAATAGAATTTTTTTTTTCTCTAGGATTTGTATTATCTTTGTTGAATTTGAGGACACACATTGTAATATGTAGTGGTTACATATATACAGTGTATATATTACATCGTAATATATATTAGTTAAATATATAGTATTAACAAGGGTTTATCAAGAAGAGATGAATTAACTCTTTTCTTTCTCTTTAGTTTTACCGTATATTTTTTAAATGTCTTTTAGACGTTTTCAGGTTAAGAATCTTTAAAATAGGCATTCAGGTTTATCCTGTGGGGATTTCTAGATATTCATTTTGTCCTTTTCCTTGTAATTATTTTGCCTTCCTTTTATTGAGATAGAAGTGTTAAATTGTAAAATAAATTATGTATTTGAATAATTTCTGTCACTGTATATAAGTGGAAATAAGAAGAAAGGGGGACAAGGGAGAGCAAGGATATATCTAAGTTACAGAATAAACAAAACAAAATGCTATCCATAAAGAGGATTTTCTTCTGACCTAAAGCGGCATGATTTCCTACATAAGAGGATAAGTGCTCAGGTCTAAGGTCTTAACTCTACCCCTTTCCCTTAAAGCCCATTCCCACTCCTTATGTTCTCAGCTCAGCAATTAGCAAATGTATCTACCCAGTCACTCAGCACAAAAATTTTGGCAGCATCTTTAATTTATCTTGCTTTCCACATGCAATCTATCATTAAGTCCTATTAATTTACCTCCTAAACAATTAACCACTACTACTACTTTTATCCAACACTTTTATCACATCTTTCTTGGTCTACTATGATTGTCTCGCCATGGCTCTCCATGTTTACACCTTTGCTTTCACACAATCTGCTGTCACTAATGCAATGATTTTTTTGAAACACAAATTATACAACTCAGTCGAGTTTATAACCCCTCTCTACTTTCACAATTAAAATAAAAATTGAAGATTTTGTTCTGAATTATGAAGCTTTGGTGATCTGAACTGTGTCTGCTCTCCTGATTTCATCTGATGCACCTTCTCCCTTGGCCCACACCAGGGATGTGGCCCTCCCTTTCTTCCTGCAAGGAGACTACTCATTTCTACTTTTTACTCTTTTCTCTGGGGATTTGCTTTCTCGTGATCTTTGCTGCATGTGTTCTTTCAAAAGAGTTTAAATGAGGCTGAAGGAGTACTACTATTATTTTTGATGTGGAGATAAAAATAGGTTTAGCATTTGCACTACCTTGCTGTATTTATGCACAAACATTTTAGTATATAGTTAACTTAAATATTGTTTTCTCAGAGTTGTCTTCCCCTTCAGTCCCCTAGTTTACTCATTAAAGAATAGCATGTTTTCTTTTTTTTTAACCTGCTTCATTGAGGTATAATTTACTTAAATTATGTTATCAATTTAATTACTTTTGACAAATATATAAAGGCATGTAAACACCACCATAGTCAAGATAGAGAACATTTCCATCACCCCCAGAATATTCCTTTAGGACACTTGCTACCAATAAGCTGCCCACCCCCACCACTTTCCTATATAGACATTTCTCAAAAGAAGACATTCAAATGACAAACAAATATATGAAAAAAAATGCTCACCATCACTAATCGTCATGGAAATGCATATCAAAACCACTGTGAGATATCACTTAACACAGGTTAGAATGACCATTACCAAAAGTGGAAAAATGTTAGCAAGGATATGTCAAAAGAAAAACTTCAGCCAAATTAAATTTTAAAAAGTTTATTTTAACAATGAATGATTTGCTAATTGGATAGTCCCCAGAATCACAGCAGATTCAGAGAGACTCCAGGGATGCCTCAGGGTCAGAACAAATTTATAGACACATACACCTTCCCCACACACCTTGCATGTAAAATTATGTTTTCAGTAGTCTCAGTTACATGTCACAATGGTAACTCTCAGCAACTTTTATTTTCAGTGCATACATTTCCTTTCATGAATTCTCTTATGACTTCCATAGACATGACATGCTTGGACTTTCTGACTTGTCCTAAACATCCCTCTTTTTTTTTGAGACGGAGTCTTGCTCTGTCGCCCAGGCTGGAGTGCAGTGGCCGGATCTCAGCTCACTGCAAGCTCCGCCTCCCGGGTTTACGCCATTCTCTCGCCTCAGCCTCCCGAGTAGCTGGGACTACAGGTGCCCGCCACCTCGCCCGGCTAATTTTTTGTATTTTTTTTAGTAGAGACGGGGTTTCACTGTGTTAGCCAGGATGGTCTCGATCTCCTGACCTCGTGATCCACCCGTCTCGGCCTCCCAAAGTGCTGGGATTACAGGCTTGAGCCACCGCGCCCGGCCAACATCCCTCTTTTTAAACAACCAGTTATTTTACTTTAGGACATGAATTTGCCAAAGAAGATCCTCTCTTACATAACATCTTTTTTATTTATAACCTTCTTTGCATAGCTAGGGCACATGGCTAATTCCACATGTCCCCAGGCTTTCTTTAGAATCTAATGCTCCAGAATAAATTGAACAATTTTTAAAAATCAAAGAAGCAGTTTATGACCTTAAAGCATTTAGCAAACCTAATATCTGACCTGCACAATTTAGACCAAATGTTTTTATTTTGCTAATAATCTTTAAAACTATTTTAATTTTCCAAAGATTACTAAAGTTATGTGAGCTATAGAACATTACAGTTTTAATTCTTCTTTCAATATATTTGATTTAAGCACTTATTTTTCTTTAAGCCAGTTAATTAGAGCTCACACACAAAAAACACATATAAATATACAGACAGACAGAAGAAGATCCAGTAGTTGTAAGATATTTCATTTACCAGTTTCTAAGTTTCTTAATTGGATTACTGACCTTAGGGTGCAGTCCAGGGAAGAAATGACTAGGAAAACATTCAGTTACTAGGGCCTAACAAGCAGGCACAACTGGAAGGCAAAACAGATCTCTAAAAATCAAAGGTCCCATTTTTGTACCAGATCCTGGATCCCAAAAAGAGGGAATCAGCCCATTACCATGGGAGTCTTCTCCCTCAGTGTGGAGTGGGGACATTTCCATAATGTGCACAGAGCAAGAGCATGCTTCTCTAATCTAAACATGCAAAGAGCTAAGTATTTCCCCATAGTTGCCATCAGCCATCACTAAAAGTACATTTCCTACATAGTTATTACACATCAAAACTCCCTTAATGTGAAGTAATTTTGATTACTTCACAAAACCCTCAGATAATACAATGCAAAACAGAAAAAGCCTTAGATTTTTAAAGGGATCTATCGGCTTTTAATTCCTGGAGTTTCATGAGGAGAACAGAGTGGTTTTTGTTTGTTTGTTTGCTTGTTTGTTTGTTTGTTTGTAGACAGGTTCTATGGTGCCTCTTCGGTGTTTCCCAAGGAATCCTAGGCTATCAGAAGTTATCTTAGGTCCTCTTATGTGTGTAGGAAGACTGGCAAGAGAAAAATGGGTAAAAATAATTAAGTGGACTGAGAAGAAAAAATTATTTTTTCCTAACAAGATTCAAGAAGGAAAAAATCATAAAGACCTTTTAAATATTTGTGTAGCAGGGATATCCACTTTTAATTAAGCTGACTTTTAACCATAGTTCTGTTTTAAAAATCCTTTTAAATCTCTTATTACTTGACTTTAACCATGCCAAGCAGCATTTCTGGCTTTTGAACTTTACCAAAGGTAACCTCCCAGGTGCTCAGAGAAAGGAAAATTCAAGAGAGTTCATAGAGGGGAAGAGTATCAACAAATTGTAAAGGTCACACAGATATCAAACCAGAAAGAAATCATTCCTTAAGCCAAGAATTGAACCTGGATGACCACTGTGAAAAGGCAAAAGCTTTGAATCTATAAATTACCTTGGGCAGTATGGCCATTTTCACAATGTTGATTCCTCCTATCCATGAGTATGGAATGTTCTTCCATTTCTTTGTGTTCTCTTTTATTTCGTTGATTAGTGGTTTGTAGTTCTCCTTGAAGAGATCCTTCACATCCCTTGTAAGTTGGATTCCTAGGTATTTTATTCTCTTTGAAGCAGTTGTGAATGGTTGTTCACTCATGATTTGGCTCTCTGTGTGTTATGGTGCATAAGAATGCTTGGGATTTTTGCACATTGATTTTGTATCCTGAGACTTTGCTGAAGTTGCTTATCAGCTTAAGGAGATTTTGGGCTGAGATGATGGGGTTTTCTAAATATACAATCATGTCATCTGCAAACAAGACAATTTGACTTTCTCTTTTCCTAATTGAATACTCTTTATTTCTTTCTCTTGCCTGATTGCCCTAGCCAGAACTTCCAACACTATGTTGAATAGGAGTAGTGAGAGAGGGTATCCCTGTCTTGTGCAAGGTAATTTATAGATTCAATGCCATCTTCATCAAGCTACCAAGGACTTTCTTCACAGAATTGGAAAAAACTACTTTAAAGGTCATATGGAACCAAAAAAGAGCCTGCATTGCCCAAAATATCCTAATCCAAAAGAACAAAGCTGGAAACATCACAATACCTGACTTCAAACTTTACTACAAGGCTACAGTAACCAAAACAGCATGGTACTGGTACCAAAACAGATATAGACCAATGGAACAGATCAGAGTCCTCAGAATAATACCACACATCTACAACCATCTGATTTTTGACAACCCTGACAAAAGTAAGAAATGGGGAAAGGATTCCCTATTTAATAAATGGTACTGGGAAAACTGACTAGCTAACCATAAGTAGAAAGTTGAAACTGGATCCCTTCCTTACACCTTATACAAAAATTAATTCAAGATGGACTGAAGACTTAAACATTAGACATAAAATCATAAAAACCCTAGAAGAAAACCTAGGCAATACATGTGTAAAACACTAAAAGCAATGACAAGAAAAGCCAAAATTGACAAACGGGATCTAATTAAACTAAAGAGCTTCTGCACAGCAAAAGAAACTACCATCAGTGTGAACAGGCAACCTACAGAATGAGAGAAAATTTTTGCAATCTACTCATCTGACAAAGGGCCAATATCCAGAATCTACAAAGAACTCAAACAAACTTACGAGGAAACACTAAACAACCCCATCAAAAAGTGGGCAAAGGATATGAACAGACACTTCTCAAAAGAAGACATTTATACAGCCAACAGACACATGAAAAAATGCTCGTCACTGACCATCAGAGAAATGCAAATCAAAACCACAATGAGATACCATCTCACACCAGTTAGAATGGTAATCATTAAAAAGTCAGGAAACAACAGGTGCTGGAGAGGATGTGGAGAAATAGGAACACTTTTACACTGTTGACAGAACTGTAAAGTAGTTCAACCATTTTGGAAGACAGTGTAGCAATTCCTCAAAGATATAGAACTAGAAATACCATCTGACCCAGCCATACCCTTACTGTGTATACACCCAAAGGATTATAAATCATGCTGCTGTAAAGACACATGCGCACATATGCGTATTGTGGTCCTGTTCACAATAGCAAAGACTTGGAACCAACCCAAATGTCCATCAATGATAGACTGGATTAAGAAAATGTGGTACATATGTACCATGGAATACTATGCAGCCATAAAAAGGAATGACTTCATGTCCTTTCTAAGGACATGGATGAAGCTGGAAACCATCATTCTGAGCAAACTATTGCAAGGACAAAAAACCAAATGCCGCATGTTCTCACTTATAGGTGGGAACTGAGCAGGGAGAACACTTGGACACATATTGGGGAACATCACACACCGGGGCCTGTTGTGAGGTGGGGGGAAGGGGGAGGGATAGAATTAGGAGATATACATAATATAAAATGACCAGTTAATGGTTGCAGCACACCAACATGACACAAGTATACGTATGTAACAAACCTGCACTGGGCAGACCATCCTCGCTAACGTGGTGAAACCCCGTGTCTACTGAAAATACAAAAAATTAGCCAGGCGTGGTGGCAGGCACCTGTAGTCCCTGCTACTCAGGAGGCTGAGGCAGGAAGATGGCGTGAACCCGGGAGGCAGAGCTTGCAGTGAGCTGAGATCGCGCCACTGCACTCTAGCCTGGGCGACAGAGCAAGACTCTGTCTAAAAAAATAATAAAGATAATTGCCAGATACATTATTTCCCATGAGGATATGGGAAGTCTTATTTTGTGCATATATATATAACCATTTATATATATTATACATATATTTTTATATATTATACATATATTTATATATATAAATATATATATTTAACCACTGAATTGTGAAGAAACAATTATCCATATATGTGCAGACAGGTCTATTTCTAGATTCTGTGATCTGTTCATTGCTCTATAAGTTTATCTTTTCTTTCTTTATTAATATACTTGAATAGTGAGTCTCAAAAGCACATATTGTGTGCCTTCATTTTAGTACATATTTTCTAAATTTATTTTTGCTATTCTAGACCCTTTACACTTCCATATAAATATTTCATTCAGCTTGTAAATTTTTGTGAAAACCCTTTTGTGGTTTTTGATTGGGATTTTATTAACTAGATAAATCAAGTTGGGTGGAATTGACATCTTAGCAATACTGAGTCTTCTGATCCAAGGGGTGGTATATATCTTCATTTATTTAGGTCTTATAATTTATATTAAAGTTCAGTGCTTTCATG
Source organism: Colobus angolensis palliatus (assembly GCF_000951035.1). Taxonomy (NCBI): domain Eukaryota; kingdom Metazoa; phylum Chordata; class Mammalia; order Primates; family Cercopithecidae; genus Colobus; species Colobus angolensis. Next base: position 20,270,755 of record NW_012115488.1, on the reverse strand, counting down.
CTTCTGATTGTACAGGTCTTAACCACATTTTATTAAATTATTTCTAAGAGTTTCATATTTTAATGCTATGCTTAATGATATGTTAAAATTTCAATTAGCATGTTTTAATTCTTTGTACAGATCTTATCACCATTTGTTATTTCTGTATTGGTGTATTTCAAAGCCTACAGTATATTTCCTTTTTTTTATCCCCACTGAAATTGTTAAGTAAGCTTCATCATTACAAATACCTTTCTGTATCCTGACCACTACTATATCCTCACTTCTGTAAAAATACTGGCACACAATAATTTCTCAATAATAATTTATTCCTGAATGAATATATTATATGTTACCTTGTAAACATTGTCTAATTTTTCTAGAACTTATGTTTCCACATATATGTATACACACACACACATAGAATATACATATAGATATAGATACATGTAACATACATATTAATAATGCAATATTATACTTGAATATATGCAGAATACAATATAACATTAGTACCCTCCTTAGATTTTATCACTGTTAAATTGTATGATTTTTAAATAAAATTCTTAGCATGGCCTGAAAGCAGCATTTTACAATTTCTAATTTTTTAAATAATATTATCAAAGACATCAGGATTACTATGGCTGACTGACTAATAGATATAGCATATTTATTGTAGTTTAACTCTTTCCTAGAATGAAATGGTGTCATTACTATTTTTTATGTAATTCTCTGTTGAACTAGATTGAAATAGATTGTCGAACTAAATTAATTACAGCTTTAAAAAGTGCTAAGTAAGTCAATTTTTTAAATTAGATTTCATAGCATATTAATTCACTCTATCTCTAATAACTACCCTCAAATTTATTTGTTAAATATATGAAAATATTTAAACTCGTATTTTAAGTAAACATTTCAATTATAAATTTAGGACTAGGTTTCTGGGACTCTTCATTCTGAGTCCAATGTTCTTAGTATTTTTTCATTTTGTAAAAATATCTCATTCTTATGTTAAAAATCATTTGAGTTAGTGATCTTAGAAATATAGATATTAGAGTAATCTACCTTCTCACCTCAGCAAAGATACACAGAATATATGTTTTTTAAATCAAGAAACAAGTGATATTTCACTAAAGAAGTTACAAAGATTTGTAATCTTTGCACTACACATTTTGAAAAACAAACCCTGTCTCTGTTTCATAACTGCAACGGTGTACCCTAAATATGTATATATAAACACATATATATGTGTGTGTATAGCTAGCTAGCTAGATAGATAGATAGATAGAAAGATAGATAGATAGATGATAGATAGATAGATGGATAGATAGATAGATAGATAGATAGATAGATAGATAGATAGATAGAGTTGTTGCTTGTTTGTTCAGAACTAACTTCAGCTTCGAAAGAAGTGGAAAGTTTGGAATTTGAATGCAACCACTAGATGGTGCCGTGTATCCTGAACACGAGAAATGTCAGAAACTAGGAGAATGACAATTTGGAATCTTGTGTTACCATGGTGACCTGCGTGGCTTGTTGTGGTTGTTTTTTCCCTAGGTCATTTTTCCCCTCTCTGTCCTTTCTAAATACATGAATTAACTGTTTTATGCACATGGTTATACATTGTGCCAATGGAAAAATAAATAAGGTATGCACTGACTACCTTCAGCATCTCTATGTGTAATGTCCTATGCGTGTTGCTTCTAAGGAGGATTAAAAAGGAAGTTTAAGTCATGCTATTTGTCATGACAGAATCTATAATCTAGGTTAAGACATAATATAGGACAAGTCAGAAAACAAAATAAACTAGCAATATCAGGAAACATTTGCTTGTGTGCGGAATTGGGGCTGTTCTTGGTAAATGTGATTGGATATGTAGAACTCTATATGATGAATTAGAGATACAGCTCTTTCATGTAGTGTGTCGTTAATTTGCTGCATTTCTGGAAACATTTTTTAAAATTTTTTTCTGTTTTCCAATGTGTGTGTGTTGGATGGAGTAATCTCTGGTGTCACTCAAATTGAATATGATTTTTCCAATGCTATAGGAATAGCTTAAAACATAATTTTAGGTCGTAATAAAAAATTATCATCACTGTTTCTTAAAATGTACTTCATATTTCTTAAAATGTAAAGTTCTGAAGAATAGCAGTATTTTGATCAGAGAAAAGAAAAAAATGCTTGTCAAACCTAAGTTCTGACATCTACCTTTGGCAATTTACATTAAATGTGAGGTGTAATTTTTCAGGTAAAAATATTCTAAGTGTTGGTTTAGAAAATAGAATGAGAACATGGGAGAGACAGTGATCATATATCCAATATTTTAAATAAGGTTATGAGCCTGAGAGTTGTACCGATAAAATAAAAGCAGAGTTGAATTCTGTAGAGAAATACCTTTCAAGTTTAGGCGTCTCATAAATCAAAATGAATAAGAAGAGTTTGGAAATCTTGTTATAGCATTATTATGTAAAAAACATATAGCTCACTTTTCCTCAGTGTGTGTGAAAACCCTCTGCTGTGAACTAGATGTGCATGTTCCCCCCAAATTCATATGTCAAAAACCAAATCCTCTGTGTGATGGCAATTGGAGGTGGGACTTTTGGTACGTAATTAGTGTTAGATTAGGCCACGAGGGTGAGGCCCTCCTGGCAGAATTAATTAATGCCTTTGTGAGAAGAGGAGGACTTACCCAGGAAGAGGGCCCTTACCAAAACTTGGCTATGCCTGCATCCTGATATCATACACTTCCAGCCTCCAGAACTGTGAGAAATAAATGTTTCTTGTTTAAGCCACCCAGTCTGTGATATTCTTTTATAGCAGTCAAAAGTGACTGACGTATTCCCTGTTTCGGAATCAACTGAGTTAGAACTGGAGCTTCATTGACTCCACATGGTGCTTGTGGTAGACATTCCATACCTAAATTTCTAATGAAAGACCGAATAAGTGAGTAAATGAGGGAGTAATAGATGAGGACATAGGGACAATTTAAGCCTTCTAGTATTAAGAAGGTTGATTTCATGGCAAGTCAGTGGAGTAAGTATGTTACATAAGGTGGAGTACGCATGTTCCTTTCACAAAGCATTATATAATTCAGCATATAACTTCTTTTTAAATTTTTTTCCAGTCTCATATTTTAAACTCTCAGAGAGCCACTCATTAACAACCCTGTCTTAAGTAGTTCACTCTTTCTCTTATACCACCCTACTTGCCTCTCTTACTACCTATGACACTGAGTGATTTTCTCATGTATTTTTACAGTTTCTTATATTTTTTTCCTCCCCCCAGTAGATATTAGACCTCTAGAGGACACCATTCAATGACTGTGCTTTTCATTTAGTCACTTTTGAGGCTTGGAGCCGCAATGTAAAGATTCTCCTTCCTGGGTAAAGATGAAGCTCCTCTACAAATTATTCCTGCAAAATCACCTTAGAAAATGGAATATTGCTGGAAAACAAATACCCATTAAACTGTGAATATGCTAAATGATACTGAATTTACTTCTTTACTCACAGAGACTTTTTAATAATATGCATTTTAAAAACAGAAGTATAATACACTTAAGTTAAATCACACACTTCAAATAAAAATCTAAATGTTTACATCTCCTCAGATATTTTCCTAGTCCCCTTTCCCGGTCAGTACTCCTCAGTGATAACTATTATTCTAACTTCCATAAACAGAGATTAGTTTATACTGATTTTGAACTTTATGTAAACCAAGTCATAAAATATCAAGTTTTTTAGTCTAACTACTTTTGTTGAAGATAATTTTTTTGAGATTAATCAATATTGTTTTGAGTATCAGTGGTCTATTCTTTGTTACAGCTTGATAGCATTCCATGTTATGAATTTTCTGTATTTCGTGTATCCATTGTATGCAGATAAACTTAAATATTTCACAGTTTAGGGATATTTTGAGTAAAGCTGCTATGAATGTCCTTGTACGTATCATTTTAATCTACTTGTTTTTTGTAATTTCTTTACATATTTGGATTTTATACATACATATTAGACATTTTAACTATGTTACCTATCTTTCCTCAAATCCATCCTTTTTACACTTTTTCTGCTTTTTTGCAGAAATTTGATTGAATATTTTTTATTAACCTGTCTTGGAAATTACAAATCCTACTTCTTACTCTGTGCAGGCTGCAGTTACATTCATCCATTGAGGTCTTAATTTTACATGTTGCATATTACATTTCTAAATTTTTTATTGTGTGTGGGGGGAGGCATGGGTGGTTGAGTGAGTTATGCTCTCCTTTGCATTCCTCGATTTTTAATGCACCATTTACTTTCATAGTTATCTTAAGGCCCTTGTTGATTTACTCCAAATCTGGATCATTTCTGATTATTAGTACTTCATTCTGCTTCTGTCATAGGCTTGGCGTTAGGTTTCGTTAGGGTGGTTCCATATGAGTTTTGTTCTTATTGGAGGGTACAGATTTTATCTCAAGGTGTTAACCTTGTGCTTAGGGCATGGTCTTTCTGGAGTGTCATCTTAAAGCCAGTATTGTTCACAGAGATTTCTCTACTTTGATTGGGTTGGAACTTCAATGTCTCCTCAAAACTCTGAGACATTTTTCTGCTTTTAGCCTCTATTCACTGTTCTCTGATAGGACTTCCAGAGATACACTTTGAGTGTTAACGGTTTAGAAGTTGGTTCACGATTCAAAGTGAACTTTCATTCAGATTGTCGATGTTCCTTCTCTATATCTTTATTCTCAGCATTCTACCTCCAAATTCCAAAATCTTCTGTAACCCATGCACACACATTTTTCCACATGCTAATCTCTGATTGGGGTCTATTTCTGTGAATTATGGTTTTGGAAATGTCCTCAAGGAAACAGCAAAGGAGAATGAATGCTTCCCTGTGTTTTGTGCTAATACCTGCAAGGAAATGTTAACAATATTTTGTCTAGCTGTTGTAGTCATGGCAGGAGGCTATGTCTAATATTTGTTAGTCTATCATGACTAGTACTAAACATTTTCTAAGAGATTCTAATTTGTAAAGTACAAGCCATAGAAAATGTATTATATCTTTTTTATTATCTGTTCATTGTTTTTTAACAAATATAATAACACCTTTATTTGCAAATAACTTTTAAGCACTGAGGAGACATATGTAGAAAAACAAGTATAGACCATACCCTCATGAAACTTGGTTAGAAAAATATCCATTAAATAAAAACATGCAGAAAAATATTTAATCCAAGTATTATAAATGGAACAGTTAAAATTAAAGCTTAATTAAAATGTATAATACACAGACTCCCCAAATCAGTATATAAATACAAGCAAATTAGTCAATTTAGCCTCTTGAGTTTTCCTAAATTTACTATAGAACTGAGTTCATCTACAATAATTTGGAGAGCAGTCATAGAAGTGAAAGTGGGCAGTGTGTTTCTTGCAACTATCAAGAATACTTTTTTTAAAATATCTTGAAAACATTTTCATATTTGTAATGTGAAATACCAACATATAAGCTGAAAGAGAATTATAGACTTAAATTATGCAGTTTTCTTCAGACTATGAGTTCAGCTTTATCCAATTGAAGGAGGAAAGTAAATGTATTTAGGTGAAGTGCAGCTATAGGGACCAAGTGTGACAGAAGAGTTTCTAGCTGAAGATTGCTTCTCTTGGGGGATAAAATAGTTTCATGAAAACATTTTTTTGGAAGTTGCTTTTCAAAAGTCTGTGTTCATTGGAAAAGTGCATTTTACTGTATGAAAATAATAAACATTTCTCACAACAACTAACCACAAACTCATTTTCCCACAGTCTCTTCTGCACTATTCACAAAAGTACAAATTTAATGCGAGGTTCACATGATAGTCAGAAGATAATATATGTAATTTAATGACTCAGATTGAATGTTTTAAATAGTATTTGGACCATGATCCAAAAATTGGGTCACTATTTCTTTAATCACTATTCTATCATCAAACAGACCTTACATTAAGTTTTTTTTTTTTTTAGATACTAGCACTATGCTAGAGTTCTAAGGGTACCATACAAACCAAAGTTATGGTTCCTGTTCCCAAAAGAAGCAGTATTTTCAAGATACTAAGAAGCAATCCAGAAAACAAAGGTATCTTTAAATTGCCAAATTGTGTGACATAAGAATATGTGCAATATAAATGTAAATAATTAAGAATAGAGAGAAGCTTAAGGCTTAGAATTGTCAGAAAGTTTTGGTAAGCAGATAAGAGCAGACATAGCTTTAACTCAAATTATGATTTAGTGGAGGTTGAAATGAAATAAATGATTTTAGGAAAGGTTAGATATTTGGTCTATAATCTGGGAGGACCTAAGTGTTCTTTGTTATAGAGCAGAGAGCAACCCTATATTTTTGTGCTGCATTGAAGCCTGCAAACTACTCAAGAACTACTCAAGAGAAACTCATTTCAGGACTCATAGATCTTTGATGACAATTCTTTTGATTTGAAGCATAACAGATGAGCTTAATTAAAAACTTTTCAGAAAATATATATCAGGCTGGTAGATGACATTTACTTGTAGTAGCTTAAGTTGACTTGGCCAGGTAAAATTGAGATTCCAACGAGTGAGGTTTGTGGCCCTGGAAAAAATAATCTCAATTTCATCCTTAATTATCATTATCAGACTTGGAACTTTTTTCACAGTTCTTCAAAAGCAATATTAAAACTAGACCTGTAATGTTATTATGCATTATTTTATGTGTGAAAATCAGGGACAAAGGAAATATTTTCAAAAAACTGTCGAGAAATGTTTTTGTAAATAATTTGTAAAGTGTTTAGTCTTTCCTAGGTTTCTGGAGTCTATTTGTTTGGCTTAATAAAATTTGTAAACTCTGAGAAGCTGTATTAGTTTTCACCCTCAGTTCAATAAAAATTCCTTATCCATAGACAATTGAATACAGTATAAAATAGCTATTGACAAAAATAAAAATTATTTGTTTCAATTATAAAAGTGAGTGGAATATACAAAAGAAGAAAAGGAAAGAAAGAAAATCTCTATGCCATGCCAATGAAGACCCAGTAGTTACATGTTGTCTTTTCCTCTCAGCTGGGTGACCTGTAGTATGGTTGGCTTTATTGGCTACAGCTGTGAATAAAAGAGACAGATTTCTGCTCTTATGGAACTTGCATTTAACAAGACAGAGCAAACAAGAACTATATACATGATAAGTAAATAAGTTGTATTTTTGTTAAAAGACATGTAGTACTGTAATAAACAGAGTAAAGCCACTTCAGATAATTGAAAGTATTCAGTGCTGATATTTGGAAAAGAGTATTCATGGTCAGCTTATTTTTTGTGTGTTTATCCAAATAATTTATTTTATTTGTGTGTGTATGAGAATAGCAGTAGCAATAGTGAAAATAAATTCTTTAGAATATATTTTAACAAATTTTGATGACATTTTATTAAAACTTTTATCATGACTATATTTTGGCATTAAATATTTAGCCTGCATGACTTATTTGGTATTTAGTTTATGGAATTTATACTATTATGATGATTTCTTTCAGTATTTCATACCTACAATTATTTTTATCATTACTGATTTCTCTGTACATTCATTCCAAAAAAAAATAGAAATTTGAATTGAAATGGTACAAAAATTTTTCATTCTTTTGAGATCAATATATAAAGTATCATTTAAGAAACATTATGGTAATTTTCCCCTTCACCAGAATATCAAAATTGATGCCATTTTACAAAATGTGTCTTCATAAATAGACAGCAGTTACATCTTTGGTGTTTTAATTTGCAAATATTAACTGTAAAATTAGACATCCATTAAGCTACTATTCAATTTTATTAATGTATGACTTATGTGTAGATTTGGACAAATGTGCTTTTTTTTTCTTTGTAACATTTTTTGTTTTTTGATATTGTTTTTGGATTGATATTAGGATTAGTTTTAAACTTCTGTTGATTTTTCATTGGAATTTCTTTCATTGATACACTGAAATTCTATTAACAGACATGGTAGATTTTCATCAGTATGTACCTACTTTTTTTCCACTTTCTTGTTTTTTTTTATGTTTATTTATTTATTATTTTAGATGGATTCTCACTCTGTTGCCCATGCTGGAGTGCAATGGTGCAATTTGGGCTCACTGCAACCTCTGCCTCCTGGGTTCAAGTGATTATCCTGCTTCAGTTCTGGAGTAACTGGCTTAGGCCACTACACCTAATTTTTGTATTTTCAGTAGAGAGGGGGTTTCATTATGTTGGCCAGGCTGTTCTTGAACTCCTAACCTCAAGTGATCTTGTTGTCCTCCCATATGGGCTTCCTAAAGTGCTGGGAGGAGTAAGCCATTGCTCCTGGCTTCACTTTCTTTTGTTCATTTAATTTGTAATTTACCTAGAATTTATATAGAAAGTAAGAAAGTTACTTCATATTTTTTTCTAAATAATTAACTGTGCCCCATCAACTTATGTGTAATTCTAAATTCTCCCCAGCAAAAGTTGTGATGACACATTCATTGTATTCCATGTTATTACATACACTCTAATTTACTTTATGATGTTGAACCTGTTATCATCTTAGTATTTTTTCAATTTAAATTTGTAGCTCCGCATAGCAATATCCAGTATCCCATAGGATACTCATTCCTTAAATTTCTTCAAAACATTTATAGAAATTTTTTTTCTTAAGTTATTGGAGTACAGGTGGTATTTGGTTACGTGGGTACGTTCTTTTGTGGAGATTTGTGAGAACATGGTGCACCCATCACACAAGCAGTATCCATTACACCATGTTATCTGTCTTTTATCCCATGCTCACCTCCCACTTTTCCCCTCAAGTCCCCAAAGTGCATTGTATCATTCTATGCCTTTGCATCCTCATTGCTTAGCTCCCACATATCAAATTTTTACAATCTACCCATCTGACAAAGGGCTAATATCCAGAATCTACAAAGAACCAAAACAAATTTACAAGAAAAATCAAAAAACCCCATCAAAAATGGGCAAAGGATATGAACAGATACTTCTCAAAAGAAAACATTTGTGCAGCCAACAGACACATGAAAAAATGCTCATCATCCCTGACCATCAGAGAAATGCAAATGAAAACTGCAAAGAGATACCATCTCATACCGGTTAGAATGGCAATCATTAAAAAGTCAGGAAACAACAGGTGCTAGAGAGGATGTGGAGAAATAGGAACACTTCTACACTGTTGGTGGGACTGTAAACTAGTTCAACTATTGTGGAAGACAGTGTGGCGATTCCTCAAGGATCTAGAACTGGAAATACCGTTTGACCCAGCCATCCCATTACTGGGTATATATCCAGAGGATTATAAATCATGCTGCCAGAAAGACACATGCACACGTATGTTTATTGAGGCACTATTCACAATAGCAAAGACTTGGAACTAACCCAAATGTCCATCAATGATAGACTGGATTAAGAAAATGTGGCACATATACACCATGGAATACTATGCAGCCATAAGAAAAGGATGAGTTCATGTCTTTTGTAGGGACATCGATGAAGCTGGAAACCATCATTCTGAGCAAACTATCACAAGGACAGAAAACCAAACACCACATGTTCTCAATCATAGGTGGGAACTCAACAATGAGAACACTTGGACACAGGGTGGGGAATATCACATACCAGGGCCTGTTGTGGGGTGGGGGTAGGGGGGAGCGATAGTATTAGGAGATATATCTAATGTAAATGATGAATTAATGGGTGCAACTCACCAACATGGCGCATATATACATATGTAACAAACCTGCATGTTATGCACACATACCCTAGAACTTAAACGATAATAATAATAAAAAAAAAACTTGTTTGTTTTAATTTGATGTACTTGGTAACTTGGAAAACTAACATATAAATTAAAACTATTCTGTCAATTAATTTAAAGTAACCTGTGTTTCTAAATTTTATTTTATTCCATAGAGATCTTATGAATTATTATGAATATATATATACACGTATACATACATAGCTTTCTTTGAGAGCACCAAATAAGTAGTTAAAGCAATATAATCTGAAAAATTCCGTTCTTAAAAAAAAATGTGTGAAGTATTTAGGAAATGTGTGATGTATTTAAGTATTTCTTTATTTTAAATAAATAGGTTTTTCGGTTGCTAGAGTTTGATTTTGTGTCTTTAAACTATTTGATTATTTGTAATTGTAATTTTTATTTCCAATATGTTGCATCATTAGTCAACCATAACTTTTCATAATTTTTATCTTTTTCAATAAGGATACACCTTTTATGACATGCCTATTTGCTAGGTTTCACTAGGACATATTAATTAACAGTCATAATAATATTTCAGAGTTTTTCTTTTGTTCTTCACTTTGCCTTCTTTGTTGTTGTTTCTCTATTTCTGATTCCTTGTTGATTTTATTTACTAACGCTTTCTCATAGGATTATTAGTAGGTTCAAATATTGTCTTAATTCAGGTTTAATTTTCTTAGAGTTGCAAGATTTATTATTTTCTAGAGTCTATAATTGTAACTTTTGGTTTCTCTTTGACTAAATAGTTATTTAGAAGTGTTTAAAATAAAGTGTTTTTTTTATTTGGTTTTTCTTTCCTTTTTCTATTCCTTATTAATAAGCAACATTTTCATTTCACTGTAGTCAAAGGAAGCTTATAGAAATTATACTTTCTGTACAATTTTAAAAGTCTATTTTATGCTCTGGTCATAACATAAATAAAAGTTTAATGGTAACACACAGAACATTGAGTCTTTATATAAAATTCATACAAACCTATATAAATATGTTATAAGTATAAACATTTATGTTTCTGTATTTTACTACTCAAATATTATTAGTATGTATTTTTTCATTTTCTATTTGATTTACACAATGAATTGTTTTGATGGAGACTTATCAGCCTGAGAGATAAGTCTCAATGAGAATCATTTTTTATTTCAAACTAACACAGACTGCTTAGTATCTTTTAAATTTATTTTTTCAATTATACAATTATTTATTTAAAATTCAATGAAGTCTTGTTTTATTTTTCTTTGAATTTTTCTGATAATTTATATTTAAAGATTATATGGCTGCTTATGTCATAATCATAAAATGGAATTATTTAATATTTTCTTAGACTATGGGAGTTTAAATATTTTCTGCTTGTCATATGTCCTTGAACAAATTATTATTCTCTCTAAGCTTAATTTCTTCATCTATAAACTAGAAGACCTAATACTAAGCAGTTATTTTGAAGTCAGATATTCAATTTTAAATTTACCTAGTGGTCTCATTGAAGTTTTCTAATATAATTTAATCCTATATTGTAAGCATAATTATTTTAGGCACTGTTTTACTATTTTATCTCTAATATATAAAGCTAGAGAAGTATCACACTTCAAATGTCCTTTAAATTCCTCATGCTTTGTCACTCTCAACTTACATAACTAGCATAAATTTTATTTAATTATTTAATATATACTATCACAAAAGGGTGCTAAATAAGATTATCGCTATTTCAATTTTATCTATAATACTAAAGAAAAAAATTTGAAGTAACAACCCCATTTCTAATTAAAGAGTTAGATCTCCTAAGCTGATATGAAAATTGGAAGTCAACTGTAGCACCTCAGGAGACTACTGGGAATATTCATTCTCTGGAATTTAAGGAGCAAAAGACCTGGTTGGAAGGATGTTGCTACTCTGGCCAAGGCCAGACGAATAGAGAGGAAGGATGCGCTGCCTCTACGGTAATCAAAGAAAGCATTCATGTGTGTTCTCTGGATCTGATTTATGGATGACTCCACCTGGAGCCATTATGATGGTCTCTGTCCAGGATGGGTCCTTAAAGGTACTACCAGCAGATGGGTGGACTGTCAGGATCTCAGTGACTGTACTTGATAGTCAAAGACTCCCACTATCAAGAGAAAGTACAATCAAGCATTGCACAAATCATAATACTTTAATTTTGATAATCCTCAGACGTTTCATGATGAGTACGATGTGAATGAAAGTGACAAGTGCATTTCTGGATTTTGCCCAAAAATTGTTTCAGTTTTGGCCCTTTTCCTCTCCCTCATTGACTGGGAGTTTGCCGGTTACAGTAGCTACCTGGGACCCATAAATGGAAGCTATATATTTAGAATAGCAGAGCTGTTCACTCATTCATGGCTGTTTATCTATGGTCTATTTTGTGAAAGAAGAATAAAGTTCTCTTTTATTTAAGCCACTATATTTGTCTATGTTGTATTACTTTAGCCTATAACCTTAATCATAAACAATAAACAATCTCAAACCCTACCCTGTGTTTGTACATATTCAATATGGTTTTCCATTAATTTTTTTTGGTCCCAGAACAAATTTGTTCAAATTTTCTCATGATAAATTAAATGTTTCCTGTTTGCACTACCATCTTGTTATCTCTCTGCCAACCCTACCAATATTGAAGAAGATATAATCAACATTTACATAATACATCTTCTCCTTTGACTCCACAAAAATATCCGTCCTCACAATATCTTCTTAATTTCCAAACTGTCATCCCTGATTCTCCCCATTTTCCTAATATAGCCTTGACTATGCCTTCTCATTCTCTTTGCTTTGCCTCTACTTGCCTTTTATTTCCTTTGACTATTCTTCTACTTAAATGGTGGACCTCTTTGATCGTTTTCCTTCCTCTTTTAACTGGATATAATTGTATATACTCGTATGGCTTAAACAACTAGTTTTACATTGAAAAAGAAGGCTTTAACTTTCCTCTTAGATTTACCATACTTTAAACAAGCATATTTCTGATTGTAAGCCTTGCTCTCTCTATTTTAGAGCATTTACTTTAGGAAACATCACTATCTGCACTCTGAGGTATAAATCTTTTTGAAAGATTTTTTCTTTTGTCTATTATTATTATTATTATCATCATCATTATTATTATGCCAATTTTACAACCCAGGAGCATCCTTCTAAAGGAGCTGGGGGCCATCCCTTTGAAATGTAAACATTAAGCAAGATAGCGCCCCTGTATCTTATTTGTGAGAGAGCAGGAGCCTAACTTCCATGGCCACCTTGCTCCAAGTAATAAAATTATCTTCTGTCAAAAAGATATGTGGAAGTTTATTTTGCATTGGGTAAAACTAATTTGCAAACACAGATGGCTCAACATTTCTTTCTTATTCCAGCTCTTATACAAACCCTACTGATATTTGTTTCATCAAAGGTGAATTCAGACTGAGTTCTAGCTTCTCCCCTTTTCCAATAGTCTTGAATAAAGTTTCTGGGGTATATTTAACTTTGCTTAGTGCAATTTATGCTTTGACAAAATCAGTCACATTCAAATCTATATTCTAGTTTTTGTTTATCTCATGAGCTCTGTTTCAAATTTCCAAATGGCTGGATGTCTTCGTGACAGCTCAAATTCAACATGCCCAATCATGAATTCTCCTTTTCCAGCTCCTATTTCTATTTTTCCCCATGATAACTTCGTATATCTCCCTTCTCTCATTTATAGCAGACTCATCACTTTTCCAACATAGTGCTAATATCAAACTTCTATTGATTCATTCGAGTTGACCTAGCAGCAGATCCAAGTATGTCTTTTTAATTCTCTTCTTTCTCTTTAACTCTCAACTTCATCTCTTTTTGGACTATTCACCATTTAAGAGATATATCAGGTGCAATCTTCCTTCTTGTCCTGTTTATGTAACTCTTAAGCCCAATAATGCTATTTCCACTTATCAAACAATTAATAGCATACATATGGCTATCTGTTAATTCCTAGACAACATGCTATGTCCTCTCTGGAGTTTTTTTCTTTTTCTTAATGAATAAAATTTCTTTTTCCATGACACAATCAAATTTGCTTTATAATGTGGGTGTTTTAAAAATTATCTTGTATTTTAATTCATAATAAGTGCCTACCTCACAAGATTGTAAATCCCCAAAGGAAAATAATCGTATTTTATTCATTTTCCTTTTTGACATTCTAACTTTCTTTTTACATTATTTATATAATTCTACAGTATGTAGTAGCATTATGAAAATTGCTAAATATTCACTTATGAACAAATGAAAAAATAGTCTTTACCCTGGAATGCACAGTATAGTTAAGGATAAAAATCATTATAAATACTTATGGAAATAAAAAAACATGCCTTGAAAGAAAATAACAGATTAACCACATATATTACATATAGTAGTCAAGAATAGCACCTCTAAAAATATGATTTTTAGCCTGACATGTGAATAAAGGAGAAAGACCAGCAATGGGAATAGAGGTATGCACATAAGACTAGAAGAAGGTATAGGGTTATGGGCAGATGTGCACTATGCAAAAGACTACATAGATGGGAAGAGCTTGGTATAACCAATAAGAAGAGACTGGGCGCAGTAGCTCAAGCCTGTAATCCCAGCACTTTGGGAGGCCGAGGCGGGCAGATCCTGAGGTCAGGAGATCGAGACCATCCTGGCTAACACGGTGAAACCCTGTCTCTACTAAAAATACAAAAAAAATTAGCCGTGCGTCATCGTGGGCGCCTGTAGTCCCAGCTACTAGGGAGGCTGAGGCAGGAGAATGGCGTGAACCCGGGAGGCGGAGCTTGCAGTGAGCTGAGATCGTGCCACTGCACTCCAGCCTGGGCGACAGAGCAAGATTCTGTCTCAGTGGCTGCAGGTTTGTACTGTGTGCAGTATATGTTCATGAAAGGTTAGTTAAAATCTAATTTAAAATATGTATTAAATAATGTGGATATTCCTTTATAGTTAAGAACCTGTATAGTTAAGAATACAGAATCTAGTAGCTTAATTGAGAGAATTTAGCATAGGGAACTAGTTGGTAAAATGTCTGGAAGAACTAATAGTGAAAACAGTCTACTGTGAGTCAACAAAAAAAATTAGCACAGCAGATTAGATACCATCCCTAGTACTAAAAAGAGAAAGGGAGAAAGTAGTGTAAGAAAGAGAAACCCTTAACCTGGAGGACATGCTGTGAGGAGAAACTCCCAAGGGAGCTGGAACTTTAGAGAACATTGAATTATGGTTCTGCTACAGCTCTGTTGGAAAGAAAGGGGATAAATACTCTGACATTTCCCGTCTGCCCTTCAAAATTCTTCTAGTGTTTCATTAGCTAAACCTAGCTGAAAGTCATTTAGGAGGGACCGTGGAATGTGTAATATGTCAGTCTTTTATAATCCAAAGCAGAACAAGGGTAGACCTGGCAAAGGATATTAAAGTAAAGAAGTAAACGACCAGCACAAGGCCTAATGAGAGTATTAGAGATTAAACATTTCAAATTCATGAATGCTTTCTTGACACTTTCAGTTTTGTTCAAAAGCCCAGTCTACAGGATTTATCTATTAACCTTTTTATTTACTTGCAAGAATATTTTGTAGCAACATAAAGAGTGATGCATACACACCGAGACCACAATTTCAATAGATGTAATAAAAATAATGACAAATATCCATTTTGAAAATGGTATGATGGGTATTAAAAAAAGTTAAATTACACAGATTGGAAATCCTTGGGCATGAGGATGTTTTAAAAACTTAGAAATAACAATGGAAACAAGTAATGATAGACCACTAAAAGAGGTGTTTGGGAGTTTATGTGTTTATGTGCATATTTGAATACACACAAATAGGGTCATTCAAGACTAAATATCCAATCAAATTTTTTTTTCCTTAAGCATAAAATTTATGTGGAAAAAGTATATATTAAAATAATAGATGTTTTCTTTTATATTAAATTTAATATGAATTTAAAATAGACATTCATTTTTCTAGATTCAAAGTTATAAATCACTGAATAAGAGTAAAAAAGACTGAAAACTTTTGACAAATATAAATAATTACAAATAGCTAGGAAAATATTTCTTCAAAGATTTTATGCATTTCTATGAACACTTTCTTAACAAAGTAGTGACTTTGAATTGTCCATATTAACTGACAACAGTAAACTGTATATATGTACTAACAATTTATACTGTTTTATGGTAATTAATACTGTTTTATAAGATTTATACAAATAATATTATTAAATCAGTGTCCAGTGACCAAAAAACATTGCTATCATATAACTAAAAACAGAAAACATAGTAAATAGAAAAAAATTGAGGTATTAATACTTTAGTTCACAATTTAAAAATCACCCTGTTAACAAAGAATGACCATTAACAAAGAATGGTTAAGGAAATCAACAAGTTGTCAAATAACAATTATTATTTTCTTAAGATGTGAATTACATTTTAATTAAAGGGCCATTCCTGATAATTTGGAACTTCATATATTCATACATAAATATACACACAAAGACACACATACACACACATGCATATTTATCTTGTGTATAGGCTGACTGTCCATATAGACACTACATAATGTG
>NW_012115488.1:20203461-20247957 GCF_000951035.1 Colobus angolensis palliatus | reverse complement strand
AAAAAAAAAAAAAGAAATAAATGTAATGCTTAAAAAAAAAAAAAGAAATAGTAAATGAGCATAATGGGTGCTGAATAATCAGATACATTTTTCTCAAGGCAAAATTTCATAAAATGGTATTTGCCTCTACTTATGACTAATAATCCATAGGTTTTAATAGAAGTCTGAAATATGAGAAAATCATAGCATGAATCATAGGATATTTTTAACCTCATAAAACATAGCCTGAACATATCACCACATATACAGTAAGTATAGAACTATTACTGCTCAAAATTGAAGACTGTGTCCCTAAAGAGGAAAAATACAAGTATTTCCTTGTAAATTTAGATACTAATGGGAAGTTAACCATATTTTTAGATACAGATACATATTTTTAATCATTTATCTAATACCAAAACTATATGAGACTTAAGTATCATGATTTCTACACTCTCCTGAAAATTAAGTTTTCAAAACCATCTAGATTAGTGACTGACCCAAATACTACTGTAATCTATATTAAGCATTACTATACGGGTTTCATAGTGGTTAGAAACATTATAGATTAAGAATATATTAACAGAGTGTAGGCTTCAGTTTATTTCATTTTTAATCTGCCATTATTTCCTCATAAATCATATTATAGGCTTTTGATTTGCATAAATATCTACTCTATTAAAATAAAATGAACAAAGTGTTCATAAAGTACTTTAGGCTAAAAGCAACATACTCTATAATAAAAATCAAACTAAATCATACAAATTAACCATTGGAATACTTTTAAAGAGCAAGGAGGGGCCGGGCACGGTGGTTTACGCCTGTAATCCCAGCACTTTGGGACGCTGAGGTGGGCGAATCACAAGGTCAGGAGATCGAGACCATCCTGGCTAACACGGTGAAACCCTGTCTCTACTAAAAATACAAAAATTAGTCAGTCATGGTGGTGGGCACCTGTAGTCCCAGCTATTGGGGAGGTTGAGGCAGGAGAATGGCATGAACCCAGGAGGCAGAGCTTGTAGTGAGCCAAGATCGTGCCACTGCACTGCAGCCTGGGCGACAGAGCAAGACTCTGTCTCAAAAAAAATAAACAAACAAACAAACAAAAAGGAAACGAAAGAGCAAGGAGGTTCTAAATATGTCACATCACATATTAATTAAATATAACAGAAGATATTAATAGGATGACTTTAGTGAGAATACTCCTAAATTGAGAGCCAGAGGCAGTATGGTGTCTGTGTACGTTATTTTCATAAAGTTCTCTTGTAAAGGGTTTGGAACCCTTGAGAAAGATACATATTAATAACTATAACTGTGAAATATATGTATTTTTCTCATTGATAGAAAATTATACTTTATACATGAAAATTGTGAGTAGAAAATAATGCAATAATTTTGGAGAAGTGTACCAGAAGTTTTGTGACAAGAAACGTACAAACCAGATTTCTAACTCCGTGCTTCATTGATTATCTTGTAGTACTTCCTACAAGGCTCAATGAAGCTCGAAAGACAGCTCTGTTTGCTTTCCTTCTGAGAAACACCCACCCTTGTTGATGAGTCCCTTCAGCATGAGATTGCTTTGCTGGCATGTGACCATCTTTTCTGCCCTCTGGAAACTGGGCCTCAGGGAAAATTATTTTCTATGCTCTTGGTTACACTATATACAAGGAGGGGAAAAATTGAAAAAAAAAAATCAGTGTCTGGTCTTCAAAATTAACTGACAAAAGCAGATTAACAAGAGAAAAGCTTACAAATTGTATTTGATGTTGTAAATTTTCCATGGCATTGTGGGAGGGGTCACTCATGAAGAAAACAATCAAAGCAGCAGCTAGTCTTTGAGGCTTTTATGCCATCTGGACAAGGGGTGATACATTTACAGAGAAGTAAGGCAAAAGAAGGAGGTTTCTGGACTTCTTAGGGCAACAAATTATGGTACGGTAGATATCTGGGAGATGCTAGTGTTAAATTTAAGGGCTAGTCTGTATGGTTTTGGTTTGTTTTTAAGCCGTCTTCATCTCTGGTGATACGGATTGTTCTCTTCTTCCTTGATGGGAAGAGGGAGGCACCGTCAGAGAGAAAATTTATGCCTTGTTTTCAGGTAGATGGGGGAGGGCAGAAACTTGTCCTTTGCCTGCTGTTTCTTAATTGCCTTCAGCTCAAAATAATTCATATGCCAGAGTGGCATATTTTTGGGAAGCATATTTTAATCCCCTACAATCAACAATAAGATCTTTCATTAGTTACTTTTTATTAATTACTCTTACTTTCATGCTAAATAAGGCTCATAAGGTGGTTTTTTCTCCACTTTGAAAAACTTTTTTTTTCTTACCCTGAATATCTAATTCCAGCTGCTTGCTCTGCTGATAAATAGTGAGAAAGTCAAATTTGCAAAATTCAGGAGATTCGCAGACCTCAATGAATTGAAACTAAGCTAGAGATCTGAAATTGGAAATACTTTCCTAACTTTGTGATGATTTGGAAATCTGAAACAGCCACATATCTAAACTTGAATATTTAGCTGTAAAACCAATAGGCATGAAGGTGTGTTGTTATGCAAAAAAGCTAGGGTATAATTTGGTTGCTCCATCACCACACATTTTAATCACTATTGTTTTGTAAGGGGTGGGGGTTCCTACAACTAAGTTGGTTATTGATTGGATTAATACACTTCAAGATAAAGTTATAATCAGGTAAATATTTATTATAGCAAAATATACAGTGCAATAACAGCAGGAAACAGACATGGACAAAAGCTAGAGAAGTCACACCTAGGCTTTCAAGTTCTCCTTCTCTCTCTGTGAGCTTACCATAAAATATAATTTTCTCACGTGAGATATTGCCACCCAAGTAGATCCACCTCAGTATTGGGGTCCAGAATTCTTAAAGATACAAACTTCAAGCCAAGAACCAAATTTATCAATAATCTTTATGTTTTCCTTATGTGTGCTGACAGCTTGTTTCATCTTGACTTATCACATTACATAGTCACAATGAGAGCCTGAAGGTTTAGTATTAAATGTTTGGCTAAGGGCTATTGCCATGGCTATAGAACTACGTGAGAACTGAGTAAAATTGCCCTGCTACCTATTTGTTCCATCTACCTACAGATAGACTTACAACAGCAACAAAAATTGAGGTAGTAGAAGATTTTTGTGTTAAAGAAAATTTTCATTAATGAGGCAATGTAGTGTAACAGTGAGCAGTAGTTGTTTTAGAATACATAGGGCCATGCATCGCTTAATGACCAGGACACCTTCTGAGAAACGTGTCATTAGGTGATGTCAACATTGCGTTAATGTCAACATGTACTTACGCAAACCCAGGTGGCATAGTCTTCTACACACTTAGGCTATGTAGTATAGCCTGTTGCTCCTAGGCTACAAACCTTTACAGCATGTAATATCTAAACATATCTATAATATAGGTGTACATATAATGTGTGTAAAATACAGAAATGTTTACATACACACATAGTTACCATTGTGTTCCAATATTGAGCAACACCTGTTACTGCCATGAATATTGCAGATAATTGAAAAACAATATTAAGTATGTGTGTATCTAAACATATCTTTATTAGAAAAGGTACAATAAACAGGCCGGGCGTGGTGGCTCACGCCTGTAATCCCAGCATTTTGGGAGGCCGAGGCGGGTGAATCACGAGGTCAGGAGATCGAGACCATCCTAGCTAACATGGTGAAACCCCGTTTCTACTAAAAAACTACAAAAAATTAGCCGGATGCGGTGGCAGGTGCCTGTAGTCCCAGCTACTTGGGAGACTGAGGCAGGAGAATGGTGTGAACCCTGAAGGCAGAGCTTGCAGTGAGTGAAGATCACACCACTGCACTCCCACTCCAGCCCAGGTGACAAAGTGAGACTCCGTCTCAAAAAAAAAAAAAAAAAAAAGAAGGAAGGAAGGAAGGAAAGAAAGAAAGAAAAAGGTACAATAAATATATGGTGCTATGTTATGGGATCATTCTTGTATATGTGGTTCTTTTTCAACCAAAATATCATTTTGTGGTACATGACTATAATTCCTGTGTTTATCATCTTACTCCGATACCTAACTGATTTGTGATGATCCCAGGTGAAGAATTTATCTCTTCCAAAATCTCGGTTTCCTCCATGATATCTACCTCATAATAGTTTGAGGAATTAAAATAAATCAATTTGTAGGTTTCTTTGGCACTTTGTAGGTATTCAAAAATGAATGCAAAATACTAAATTTTTAAACAACTCAAAGCTATCATTGATTTCACAAAAAATTAAACTATTTATTTATTTATTTTTTATTCAGACCGACTTCCTTTCATTCTGATTGCAACATTCTTGCTGAAGCTCTTGTTCTGCTACAAACTAATAGAATGATATGGGAGATGTCAGGAGAATTGAATATTTATCCTGGACTCATCTGACTTTTGCTCACATACTGTGTCACATGTTGACCAAAATGACCTCAGAATCTCCTTGGCAGTCACTTCAGAAAAGAGGACTTGCTTGTCTGGCCTTGAATTTCAAATGTGCTTTCAATAAGCACAAGGTGTCTTTCCAGTTCTGTTGTGCAGTCGTGCAGGCCATCATGTGCTTCCGCTTCTAGAGGTCAGGGCTGGCTGTTTGACAAGCCTTACCCTACCATTAGTATTTCTTTAGTAAATAATTGGTTTGTTGAAATAAGCCACTTTTCCCTTCAACTTTTTGTTGTTGCTGCTGTCCTCAATTTTTACTATGCTTTGACAAATATCACAAACATTTTTTTACACGGAGCATATCAGCTTACCATAACATTTATATTCTTATGTAGAAAGTAGAATCTAGGAGGTCACATTTAATTTGAGCATATGTATTTAGATTGTTAGAGATGAACACTACAGTCATATGCACTTTCCTTTTAGGATAATTATCTTTAGCTATACATTTTATTTTGTAATTTTTAAGAGCTACCTAACTAAAGGATATGTCTGCAAGTAGTTAATTATGAGTTAATGTTCTTCCTCATTCAGACTGAAAAAATAACTATACTTTTCCATAACTTACAATAACTGTATGTGCTAGATAGTTTTTTAAATGTGATGGCTATTCAATTCATTTTGAATTCAGGAATCAAATTTTTAGGACTTAATCTTGCAGCTCTAAGTAGCACTAGAGAGTATAGCTGAAATAGAGGGTAGATTCTAGTAATTTTGTAAGAGTATGCTATTTGGAAGATAAACTTAACATTTTAAATACACACATAAAATATTTATTTTATCTACTTAAGGAGAAATGCAATAGAAAAATAATATAAATAATTATTACATATACATCACTATTAAAAATTCATAAATATTACATGTTTTCTTCTAAATCTTGTTTTTGTTGCAAACATAGTATTGCAATTTACCTAACCATTTTCTTAATGTATGGTATTTAGGTTATTCCTAATACTATTCCTATTTTAAATACTCTTAGGCAAATAACTTCATGCATAAATTATTTTCTTTCTTTTGGACTTTTATAAGATAAATCATCAAAAAAGGATTAATAGATTAATTTTATAAACATTTTAAAAGCGTTTTATAACATTGTTTCTCCTTAACATTGCAATAACCTCTAATAATATCTTTAATAGGTGTCCATTACAAAAAAATTGGAAAAAAATACAAACAATAGAAAGAATATGAAAGTGATTATCACCTAGTGGTAAGTACTCATAAGATTTTAAGGTAAGTATAGAAATACATACAATGCTTTTGAAACATATTGTCAAAACTCTTGCATAAATACTTCTAAAATTTGCATCATTACTAATTGAAAACTAAGCTAAATGTTTATTTGCATTGGGGACTATCATTATTTTTGACTTTTGTTAATTTAAAGTTGAAGTGTGACGTCCATTAAGATACCTTTAAAAACATATTTTTTTCTTAATTACTTTAAACTCTTTGATTGTGTCCTCCTTAACTGTGTGATTAACTTTTAGTTCCCAGAATAAAATGGTCTTGGCCTAAATGCTAAAGTTTTCAAATTAAGAAAATTTGCTGGTGTACTTACTTAAAGTTGTTTAGATTGAATGTGCCTTAGTTATTTTGACATTATTCCTAATGATCTGTAAAGAATTGCCTAGGGAAATATAATAGTGCATGTTTTTAGAAATAGGCAACTGTGGTGAGTAAAAGCAAAATGTCAGCGAAGTGTCACTCTCCTATGAAGATGTAAATCATAACTGTCTAATAATGAAGAATCTTCTAGTAAGTGATTATGAGGTCAGCTTTCGTAGCTTCATTAGGGTGAGTTAAAATGGAAACAACTTAAATGTTTAAAAAAATTTATGTCTACAACTATATCTAAAACAAATGTGCATACTATATCCATTTTTCTTATGTTAAACTCAGGAGAACTCTGAATTATTAGATGAGCAATACATTTTTTCTTTTGTTTTTAGTTAACTAAAACTGTTTATGTTTGTAAACCCATTTGTCCTATCTTCGATGATTCTGATAGAATATAAAAGGGAAATGTGTCTGAAAGCTGCATGGGGACAACTAACCCCTACCCTCAAAAAAATAAAATAAATGTTGAGGCAAATATGAAAAGATAAAGATGACAGAAAAAAGAAGGCTATTATTTGTTTAATTTATTTCAAGTTATCAGGAAGATAACATTTATCCAACTATTTTCATAACAATTGTCTAGACACTATGAAGGATAGGGAAGATGTGTGTTTGTGTGTGTGTGTGTGTGTGTCTATGTTTGTATACCTAATTATTTCCAAGTCATTAGGAAGTAATTACCTAATCATTTCTTCCTAGCTCCTACCTCCCAACATTGTTGCATTAAGTTTCCAACATAGGAAATTTGGGGGACACATCCAAAGCACAGCAAGTGTCAACTTGAAGTATTCAGGAGTAGCCAGCAGAGGGGACTGCAGATGCTGGCAGCAGTGTTAGTATTTGCTGTGGAAGAAAGAAAGTCAGATGCAAGGAGAGATATGGCCCACACTTATTAACATGACACTTCTAGCTGTCTTTAGTCATTCAAAGGGGGGTGTATATCTTGATGTTTAAAATAAGAAAGCTTGTAAATTAGAAAAGCTATGAGCCAAGAAAAGATTACAGCATTTTAAGTGTTTCCCTGATTTTGCAAAAGACTATATTGACTGTCTTTCAAAAGTAACTTTAGCAATTAAAACATGAGCATTTTCTAGGACTACTTCACTTACGAAAGCATGTGTTAAACTGAAAACTGTTTAGGAGTTTGCAAAACTGGCTTTAGGAGTTACTACTGGTAGAATTGTGTTCATCAAAAGATGTTGAAGTCCTAGTCTCTAGTACCGTTACCCTGACCTTATCTGAAGATAGAGTCTGTGCAGATGATCAGAAGAGTGTGAGATCATTAAGGTGGGCCCTAATTTGATACGACTGTCTATATATAAAAAAAGGTAATTTTGTCACAGAGACAGATGTACACAGTAAAAAAATTATGTAAA
The DNA here is from genome assembly GCF_000951035.1 of Colobus angolensis palliatus. Classification (NCBI taxonomy): domain Eukaryota; kingdom Metazoa; phylum Chordata; class Mammalia; order Primates; family Cercopithecidae; genus Colobus; species Colobus angolensis. The sequence continues at coordinate 20,240,513 of NW_012115488.1, read as the reverse complement.
GTCTCATAAAAGAATGCCATGTGAAGATTGGAGTTTTGTTGTCATAATTCAAGTAACATTTAAGACTACCTGAAACTGAAAGAGAGAAAAAAGAATCCTTCCCTACTGCCTTCAAATGGAGCATGGTCATGCTGAAACCTCAGTTTTGAACCTCTATTCTCCAGAACTGTGAGAAAATAAATTTCTATTGTTCTAACTTATTCATTTTGTGGTATTTTGTTACAGTAGTCCTAGGAAGTTAATACAGAAATTCCTCTAAAAATAACATCATAAAACACTTTTAATAAAAACCACTGTACTTATTTTAAGCAACATAGTTAAAACTCTTTTGTAAGCTTTTGTTTCAGTTTTTCTATTTACATTTTGACATATTATGAGAATGTCAGCTTTATAAAGGATAATCTATAAAATACTCTAAGGATCTGTGGAATTCAGGCAACACATATGGTATATACTCAAAGTAAATAGCAAAACAGAGTGAAGAAATGAATTTGCCTACGTCTTATCTCTCAAAATGGCACCCAGGCTATATAAGAAATAATGATGGGTTCTCTCTGTATTTCTGACCTAAGAATATCACATACCATGATATTTGTGTTTATTCATATAACATCCTTCTTGTTCTTACGATAGTGACACTGGTGTTTCCATAATATTTTTAGTCACTTGCAAATAAATTACATCATAAAAGTATAAATAATTTTTCTCTGTCTAATCTACTCTTCTCCACTATCTGATCTGTTCTCCCCAACCTGCCTATACACACAATTTTACCATGGTATTTTTACTCTGAATCATGCTCTGAAAACACATGGATAGATAGATAGATAACATAATGGACTAATAATGCTAATATAAAATAAGATATCTGAAATTCAATCTGATATCACTATGCATAATCTTAGAATATGTTGGCTGTTACACATTTGTCAATTTGTAGAAGTTTCTGTTTATTTACTATGTGTTTGGTTTTTGTCATACGGGTTGGCTAATTTGAGTCTATAATAATTATCATCTGATGAATCAATATAAATATTTAATATTGACACCTGAAAGATTATAGAATTTTTAAAAAATAAAATTCCTATTTTGCATAGAAATGTGGGGAAATATGAGGTAAGAGGAAGTTAAAATTAAAAGGAACTGCCAAGATGAAAAAGTAACCTGATGGGTAATTTTTTTAAAAGCAGCATAAATGTATACTATTCTCCTGATTCCCCAAAAGTCCTTGAGGAAATGTTATGGCATAAATCACTTTGTTGTAGATCCGGAATAAAAAAGGCCTTTTATCTAGAGTAAAAATTAACCACTTTCTGCTTATAAATTCTAATGTTGTAAGCATCCGGTGTCTCTTCCTGCTAAAGAAGGTAAATTTAACCTTTTCCAGGTAAACATCATTTCCCTTACATGTGTTGAAAAAGTCAAATAATCTTGTCACAACTTTTTTTCCATTAAGTATTTCACTTAAAATTTCTAATATTTCTTAGTAACCCTTAGAGTTTAATTTTGGTTTCCAGTTCTAGCATTTTGTATTAGCAGGAAATCACATTGTGCCAAATATTTTGAATTGACATCTGTAAAGTGTCCTGAAATTCTTCCCTCATCAATCAAGTAATGCAGCTGTTGTAGTCCTGTTTTTAAATTGATGAATAAAAGGAATGCTTTTTTTCCCCTATTGTGAAACTGAAAAACAAGACAAACTTCAACATGAATAACAAAGGGACACAAGCAAATGCTCCTTGTCACTCTCTTCTTGGCAAATTCTATAAAAGTCCAAAGACAGGCATGCAATTATCAAAAATATTAAAGTGCAAATGTATGATTTTGCTCCAAAACAAGGCTTTGCTTTTGCCTTTGTCTTATTGTCACAAATTATATTAAATGTAAAGCTCCGGGTGTTTTTGTTGTTGTTGTTGTTGTTTTCAGCATGATTTAGCAACATTAGTTATACCTCACAAGATCTCCACAGGCAAGATTTAGATTGTCAGTGTCACTTTACAGGTGAAGACATTTAGAAAATAAATAAGTTCACGAGATTCAGAGGCAAATAGCATCTTTCTTTTACCAAACTGTTGCACTCTTTCTCAATAATCCACGGTAGTATTTTTAATTGCATTGTGTCAAAGTGAAATACATTTTTTTTCTTCTGACACCAAAGTGAAATATTTTCCTAACATTGGTCTGTTCTTCACAATTGAATACATGGCCTAAACTGATCTCTCCAATGATTGTATTATTACAATAATAACTATCTCTAAATAACTTATGAGGACGCATGATGAGATTTGGCTTTAACAAAATAGATCCAACTGTAGGAATACCATCATAAGTAAATGTGGAAGACCTGCCAGGAGGCAAAGTGAGAGAGAACATGAAGGAAAGTCTGAGCAATTGGTCAGAGGTAGCAGCTTAGACACAGGATAGTTGTGAATCATTGATACGGTCGGATATAAGTCCAGAGAAAGGAAGGCAGACCAGAGAATTGGATTTAATTAGTTTCATAACACCATAAAGTCCAATTATAGGTTTTTTTTTTGAGACAGAGTCTCGCTCTGTTGCCCAGGCTGGAATGCAGTGTCCGGATCTCGGCTCCATGCAAGCTCCGCCTCCCAGGTTCACACCATTCTCGTGCCTCAGCCTTCCGAGTAGCTGGGACTATAGGCTCCCTCCACCATGCCCGGCTAATTTTTTGTATTTTATTTGGTAGGGACGGTGTTTCACCATGTTAACATTTTAATGGGACCTAGAGCAGTCACAGGTAGTGTATGTAGTAAAGCTACCCTTTACAGAAAGAAGAGTTTGGGATGAACTGGAAAAAGTCATTTTAGTTTTCACTTCTTTCTGAGGGTCAAACATCTTGTTTCACTATTAAGCATACGATTAATTCTCATTCATGAGTAGCAATTTATACCATAGCTACCTATGCTATAGCAATATAATAGGACCTTTACAGGTCTAACTTATATGCTTAATTAACGCAATATTTATATTGAACCCAGAATGGTGCCATAAATATGTGTCACTGCCATAGCTCTTGTTATGGCAATTCTAAATATGAAATTTCTCCTAATTAAATCAAACTTCTGTTTAATAAAAATAAACCCATTTGAAAGTTTCAAATGTATAAATAACTTTTCCTGTTGTATGACACCAAGAAAAAGATATAGACATATAAAAAAAAAATTGAGGCCAAAAACAACACGAAAGAAATTGTTGATCGATTTGATATATTATAAAACTAAATTGTATTAAAACAATATAATTACAAATTTCAATTACATTACCTGAGTTATTGCTAAGTTATTTCATTATTATTATTCTGTTATTACTATTTTGAGGTGGAATCCCGCTCTGTTGCCCAGGCTGGAGTATAGTGGTGCGATCTCAGCTCACTGCAACCTCTGCCTCCCGGGTTCAAGTGATTCTCCTTCCTCAGCCTCATGAGTAGCTGGGACTACAGGCACGCAATACCACTCCCGGCTAATTTGTGTGTGTGTGTGTGTATTTTTAGTAGAGACGGGGTCACCCTATGTTGGCTAGGCTGGTCTTAAACTTCTGACCTCAAGTAACTGTTTGCCTCGGCCTCCCAAAGTGCTGAGATTACAAGCATGAGCCACTGTGCCCGGTCCCCTAAGTTATTTCATAAATTTAAAGTTATGAATCCCTTTTCTCTGATTTGAAAACAGTTCCTCTAACCAATATGTAATTAGGTAGGTTTTCTTAAAATTGAGATAGTATATTCATATTGTGGACATAGTAATATTTATCTTTTTGTAGTTTTGTGACCTATTTATCACTGTGTTCTTAATTATAGTTTGGAAACCTTTGATTCCCAATAAAATAAATATTAATATCTACTTTTTAAACTTGTGTTTATAATTGTGAAAGAAGCAAAGATATGTTTTCTATGCTCATTCTGCTATTAATTAGCTTTGTATGCTCATGAAAAATTTTACTTCATCCTAATGGATCTCTATATTCCTTGTGTTACCATGAGGATAAAGAAGATGGATGGTGAAAATGGAAGTAAAAATATTGAGAAAGTAGGCAAAGTATATAAGCATATCATGAGATTATTGATACTATGTGACCATTACTACTTCCTAGTTTGGTTCTGCCAACTGTACATTTCTAAAGTTGTGCTGAGCAGTCTTAAAAATAAGAGTAGTCGGGCAGACGCAGTGGCTCACGCTTGTAATCCCAGCACTTTGGGAGGCTGAGGCGGGTGGATCACGAAGTCAGGAGATCGAGACCATCCTGGCAAACACGGTGAAACCCCGTCTCTACTAAAAATACAAAAAATTAGCCAGGCGTGGTGGCGGGCACCTGTAGTCCCAGCTACTGGGGAGGCTGAGGCAGGAGAATGGGGTGAACCCGGGAGGCGGAGCTTGCAGTGAGCCGAGATCGCGCCAGTGCACTCTAGTCTGGGCGACAGAGTGAGACTCCGTCACAAAAAAAAGAAAAAAAAAAAAAAGAAAGAAAAGAAAGAAAAAAAAATTAGAGCAGTCTCTGTGTGTCTTTTCAAATACATTTGAAGATAGTACAGCTATTCTCAAGCATATACTTTTATCTTAAAATATTTCAAATGTGGCAGGCAACACATCAGCCACTGTAGTTTATAAAAATAGGAATTTAATGAAACATGTTGGGAAAGTGTTGAATTTAATTATGATGGTAATGAAGATGATAAAATAAATACAGTATTTGGGAAAATTACTATTCGTATTGTGCACTCTTAAAAGTTAATTGTATGAATGATGCTGGTGAAAAAGAATAGTTTCAATATGACTTTCAAGTTAAACTAAGGAAATTCTGCTTAGACTGGAAAGTCATTATCTAGGAAGTATCAGAAGAGACCAAATTTTAAGTTATTATTTAAGTGTTTTTACCACCTATGATATTTTTTCTTTTATATCCACTGATATGTATCTTTGGGTGTGTGTGTGTGTGTGTGTGTGTGTGAGAGTAACCCATGTGATAAACCAAATCATTATACAACTGATTGATTCAAGAGGGCTTTTTCTGCCTGTACTTAATTAGCTATTCTGTACACATATTTACTCAAACTACATAAGAGGAGAGGGTAAAATTTTGTAGTAGACACACATAGATTAGGACTGGGAACAATTATATTGCATACCAGGTAGTTTTGAATCATATTGCTGCTCTTGTTTTTGTTAATTATACATATCCCTTCATATTCCCAATTCAGGTATTTGGTTAGTCAATTTATTTTTCCAATCACTAGGCTGTTTCCCCAAATAATTTAAATGCACTCATTTAAAATGAAGGTAGAGGAGCTCTTTCTATTTTTTCCTCCTTTTTATTTTTAATATCTCAGTTGTTAAAGATCAACTTAGTATGCAGTCTTAAAACATTGGTGAAGCCACTTGATTAAGTTTGACAGCGATAGTAATATGATAGCATGCTCACTGAGGAGTGGAGTTCTGTGATTATATTAACTAAGGTTGGTTTGAATCTTAATGGTGTTGGCACTGTATGGTTCTGCTAGTTACTTTAGAAGTAGAAGTTCTCTCAGTTTTCTTGGATCAATAAATTTTGACTTCCAAATTAAAGAAAATCTAATGAATGTTGCTTATGCCAAAACATATATGACCGCCATAGGATAGAGACCATGATATAAGTGACTCATTTATACAAGGATGATAGAATGCCTTACTAAGCTTACTGGAAGAAATTTCTGACACTGTGAAAATACAATGTGAGAAAGAAATTTCATTAATTTAAGGTAAGCCTTCTGCAAGTAAACAATGTTTTAGGTTAAAGAGAGAAACATACTTATGCATGAAATAAGTTACTAGTATGAGGTTAGACGTTATACACAGACATAAGTGATATACAATTTATGTGTTGGTAAGGTCATGGCAGAGCTGAAGATAAGTGTGCATGGGGCAGTGCCTCTAGATTCAAGTGGGTTTATCTGTCAACTCATATCATTGCTAATGAGGTGAAGATTTTCAGAGATGTTGATACTACTGCATTTACCATTACATAAAGCTGACCATATTTTTTTTTCATGGAGATAAAAGACAATCAATAAACAGTAAATAAATGTGGTACTTTTGTAAGCTAAACATTTGTAGACAGAGGAGGAAGATTTATTAATTCATAGGTTTTAGGACAGCTGGTGACCTTGATATGTCAGTAACCACTGCAAGAGTAGCTGTCCATGCAAATATATGTCACTCAGCAAGATGCCTAAATGGAAATAAAAAGGATATTAACTATCTGTACATATTTGTGAGCCTGCTGGTTTCTCCTAGAAATGTGGAGCATATGAAGACATAGGTATTCTCTTGTACAATAATATCCTTGATATAAATGGATATTCTTCTAAAAGAAGGATATTAGTGTCCAAGAAGTTGAGGATACATTAGAGTAAATATAGTGTTTATTGAATGATATCTCAGAGTTGTTAACAAGTGAATGTCCACTAAAACATTTGGAATATATGCATAGTTATCAGAGTTTTCCTTTTTTGTTATTAATGAACTTCATTTTTAGAACAGTTTTGTATTTACCGAAAAATTGAATAGATGGTACAGAGTTCCCAAATGCAACCTCTGTCCCTCTTGCAGTTTTTGTTGGATTAAAATCTTGCATTAGTGGGGTACATGTGCAACAATTAATGAACTTATCTTAATATATATTATTACCTAAAGTCCATAGTTTGTGTTAAAAAATCAGTCTTTGTGTTTTACAGTTCTATAGGTTTTGACAACTGGTCAATGTCATATATCCACCATTACAGTATCATACAGAGTAATTTCATTACCCTAAACTTTCCTTGTACTTCACTTATTCATTTCCCTTCCCACCTCACCCCAGATCCCTGGCCTTTATTAAAATGTCATGTAATTGGAATCATTTTGTTAATGATTTGTAATATGTAATATTTTTACATCATTTTCTTTCACCTAGAAATATAAACTTAAGGTTTCTTTATATATTTTTGTGGCTTTGATAATTCTTTTTTTTTCACTGAGTAATATGCCACTGAACACATGTATCACAATATGTTTATATATTTACCTCTTAAGAAACATCTTGATTGTTTCTAATTTTTGAAATTGATGAATCAAGATGCTATAAACACCCATATGCATAAAATGTTGTGTGTGTACATGGTTTTCAGCTCACTTTGTTAAACAACAAGGTGTAGAATTGTTGGATCATGTAGTAAAACTACATTAGCTCTGTACAAAACTGCCAAACTGTCTTACAATGTGGCTGTACCATTTTTCATTCCATCAACAATGAAAGAGAATTCCTATTGCTCCACATGCTTACCAACATTTGGTTTTAAAAGTGTTGTAGATTTTAGTTATTCTAATAGATACACAGTGGCATCTCACTGTTGTTTTAACTTACATTTCCTTTATTACATATGATATAAAATATTTTTTCAAATGCCTGTCATCTGTATAGATTTTATTCTATTCCATAGATTTGTTTATTTTTGTCAACACTGTGCTTTCTTAACGTAATTTTATAGTAACATTAGTCTTCCAACTTTGTTCTTCTTCAATATTTTGCTCTGAGTCTTCTACCTTTCCATGTAAACTTTAATATCAGCTTGTAAATATGACAAAATAACTTGCTGGGATATTGAATCTCTATTGAATCTCTATATAAACTTTAGAAAAACTTCTATCTTAATATATAGTCTTCCAATAATTAATATAACATAATTCTCAATATATGTAAATCCTCTGATATTTTGATATTTTTCCTGAGGCTTTGTAGTGTTAAGTATACATAGTCTGTATTTTGTTAGATGCATAGACAATATTTACTTTTGTTCTACTATAAATACTTTTTAAATGTTCCATTCAATTATGCATCGCTGGTATATAGGAAAGAAATTTGCTTATATGTTTCCTAGACTGTGCTATAATCCCTTTTAATCACAAGAGATTTTTTAAAAATTGCATTCTGTTTTAGACTAAGGGGATACATGTGTAGGTTTGTTACTTGAGTATGCTGAATAATGGTAGAGTTTGGGCTTCTTGCATGCAATATGCCCAATAGGTAACTATTCAACATTTACATCCCCCCTACCTTCCCCCTTTTGGAGTCCTCAGTGTCTGTTATTTCCATCTTTATGTCCATATGTACACATTGTTTAGCTCCGTGTTATAAATGAGAAGATGTGATATTTGGTTTTATTTATCTGAGTTATTTACCTCAGGATAATGGCCTGCAGATCTATCCCTGTTGCTGCAAATGACATTATTTGATTATTTTTTATGGCTGCATAGTATTCCATTTCCATGGGACATGTATTGTATATTTGCACACACAGATAACATTTTATTTATCCAAACAATCATTGATGAACAAAGGTTGGCTCTATGACTTTCTTTCTTGTTTTTTTTTTCTTTTGAGACAGAGTCTCACTCTGTCGCCCAGGCTGGAGTGCAGTGGCCAGATCTCAGCTCACTGCAAGCTCCGCCTCCAGGGTTTACGCCATTCTCCTGCCTCAGCCTACCGAGTAGCTGGGACTACAGGGGCCCGCCACCTCGCCCGGCTAGTTTTTTGTATTTTTAGTAGAGACGGGGTTTCACCGTGTTAGCCAGGATGGTCTCGATCTCCTGACCTTGTGATCCACCCATCTCGGCCTCCCGAAGTGCTGGGATTACAGGCTTGGGCCACCGCGCCCGGCCCGGCTCTATGACTTTCATATTGAGAATATTGCTGTAATAGACATACAAGTTCAGATTTTATATAATTTTATATAATGATTTATTTTCCTTTGGGTATATGCACAAAAGTGGTAATGTTCTGTCAAAGGTGGTTTCATTTTTGATTCTTTGAGAAATCTCCATGCTAATACAACAAATGTTGTATTAGTTTATGTTTCCACTGAACATTATAATAGCCATTATGACTGGCTATTATAAGATGGTGTCTCATTGGGGTTTAAATTTGTGTTTCTCTGATGATTAGTGATGTTGAACATTTTTTCATACATTTGTTGGCCACATATATGTCTTCTTTTAGGAGGCTGTTCATGTCCTTTTTAATGAGGTTGTTTGTTTATTGTTGTTTTTGAGTTATTTGGCTTCCTTGTAGTTTCTGGATATTAGTCCTTTGTTACAGGCATAATTGGCAAATATTTATCCTATTCTGTAGGTTGTCTATTTTTTCTGTTGATTATTTATTTTGGTATGCAGAAGCTTTTTAGTTGAATTCAGTCCTATTTGAATATTTTTTATTTTGTTGCATTTGCTTTTGTGGTCTTAGACATAGATTCTTTGCCTACGGCAATATCCAGAAATGACTTCCCTTGGTTTTCTTCTAGTATTTTTATAGTTTTATGTTTTGTTCAGGTCTTTAATCCATCTTGAATTGATTTTTGTATAGTACATAGTGGGAGATATGGATACAGTTCCCTTCTTCTGCATACAACAAACCAATTTTCCCACTACCATTTGTTAAATAGCATGTCCTTTGCCCATTTTTTATTTGTGTCAACTTTGATGGAGATTGGTTGTTTGAAGGTATATGGCTTTCCTTTTAGGTTCTCTATTGTGTTATATTTAACTATGTGTCTATTTTTGTACTAGTACCAAGCTGTTTGTTTTATTTAGCCTTTTTTGTTAACTACAGCCTTGTAGTAGAATCTGAAGTCAGGTAATGTTATTCCTCCAGGCTATTTTTGCTTAGGAGTACTCTGGCTATTCTACCTCTAATTTTATTCCGTATAAACTTACAGATTGTTTTTTCCAATTCTGTGAAGAATGATGCTGGTAATTTGATAAAAATTGCATTGAATATGTAGATTGCTTTAAGGAGTATGGTTATTTTAATAATATTGATCATCCAATCTATGAGCATGGGCTGTTTTTCTATTTGTCGGTGTCACCTACAACTTTTTTCATAAGTGTTTTGTAGTTCTATAGAGATCTTTTATCTCCTTACCTAAATGTATTCCTAGGTATTTTTTGTGGCTATTTTAAATGGGATTGGGTTATTAATTTTGTTGTCAGCTTAAAAATTATTGGTGTATATTGGCTAGCCATAAGTAGAAAGCTGAAACTGGATCCTTTCCTTACTCTTTATATGAAAATTAATTCAAGATGGATTAGAGACTTAAATGTTAGACCTAATACCATAAAAACCCTATAAGAAAACCTAGGTAATACCATTCAGGACATAGGCATGGGCAAAGACTTCATGTCTAAAACACCAAAAGCAATGGCAACAAAAGCCAAAATTGACAAATGGGACCTAATTAAACTAAAGAGCTTCTGCACAGCAAAAGAAACTACCATCAGAGTGAACAGGCAACCTACAGAATGGGAGAAAACTTTTGCAATTTATTTATCTGACAAAGGGCTAATATCAAGAACCTACAAAGAACTCAAACAAATTTACAAGAAAAAAACAAACAACCCCATCAAAAAGTGAGTAAAGGATATGAACAGACATTTCTAAAAAGAAGACATGCATACAGCCAACAGACACATGAAAAAATGCTCATCATCACTGGCCATCAGAGAAATGCAAATCAAAACCATAATGAGATACTATCTCACACCAGTTAGAATGGCAATCATTAAAAAGCCAGGAAACAACAGGTGCTGGAGAGGATGTGGAGAAATAGGAACACTTTTACACTGTTGGTGGGATTGTAAACTGGTTCAACCATTATGGAAAACAGTACAGCGATTCCTCAAGGATCTAGAACTAGAAATACCATTTGACCCAGCCCTCTCATTACTGGGTATATACCCAAAAGATTATAAATCATGCTGCTATAAAGACACATGCACACTTATGTTTATTGCGGCACTATTCACAATAGCAAAGACTTGGAATCAACCCAAATGTCCATCAGTGACAGACTGAATTAAGAAAATGTGGCACATATACACCATGGAGTACTATGCAGCCATAAAAGAGGATGAGTTTGTGTCCTTTGTAGGGACATGGATGCAGCTGGAAACCATCATTCTCAACAAACTATCGCAAGAACAGAAAACCAAACATCGCATGTTCTCACTCATAGGTGGGAACTGGACAATGAGATCACTTGGACTCGGGAAGGGGAACATCACACACCGGGGCCTATTATGGGGAGTGGGGAGTGGGGAGGGATTGCACTGGGAATTATACCTGATGTAAATGATGAGTTGATGGGTGCTGGCGAGTTGATGGGTGCAGCATGCCAACATGGCACAAGTATACATATGTAACAAACCTGCACGTTGTGCAAATGTACCCTAGAACTTAAAGTATAATAATAATAATAAAAGAAACAAAAAAGAAAATTATTGATATATAAAAATTCTACTGATTTTGGGCCAGGTACGGTGGCCCACGCCTGTAATCCCAGCACTCTGGAAGGCTGAGGCGGGTGGATCACTTGAGGTCAGGCATTTGAGACAAGCCTGGCGAACATGATAAAACTTGTCTCTACTTAAAGTACAAAAATTAGCCAGATGTGGTGGTACATGCCTGTAATATCAGCTACTCGGAAGGCTGAGGAATGAGAATTGCTTGAATCCTGGAGGTGGAAGTTGCAGTGAGCCAAGACAGTGCCACTGCACTCCAGCCTGGGTGACAGAGCAAGACTCTGTCTCAAAAAAAAAAAAGGAAAAAAAAAAAAAATTCTACTGATTTTTGGACCATTGACTTTCTATCCTGAAACTTTACTAATGTTGTTTATTATGTCTAGGTGTGTTTTAGAAGAGTTTATGCCTATGTGGTTTTCTGTAACTATGTTTTTTATTATCAAGTATCTAATCGTGGCATCAGAGAACAGAGATAGTTTGACTTCATCTTTTCCAATTTGGATGCATTTTATTTCATTCTCTTGCCTATTTGCTCTGGCCAGTACTATGTTGAATAGGAGTGATGAGGGTAGACATCATTGTCTTATTCAAGTTCTTAAGGTAAATGTTTTAAACTTTTCCCCATTCAGTATGATGTTGACTGTGGGTTTGTCATAGATGGTTCTTATTATTTCTAGGTATGTTCTTTCAATGCCTAGTTTTTTAGGGTTTTTATTACAAAGGAATGTTAAATTTTATCAAATGCTTTTTCTGCATCTATTGAAGTGATAATTTTGTTTGTTTGCTTTTAATTATGTTTTTCTGGTAAATCATATGTATTCATTTGCATATGTTGAACCGTCCTCACATCCTAGAATAAACCCCTCTTAATTGTGAGAAATTATCTTTTTGAAATGTTATTGGATTTAATTTGCTAATATTTTGTTGAGGAATTTTGCATCAATGTTCATCAGGGATATTGCCTTATTATTTTCCATTTTGTGCCTCCTTACTTGATTTTGATTTCAGGGTGATACTGGTTTCATAGAATAAGTTATAGAGAAAACCAAACTCCTAAATATTTTGAAATAGATTCATTAAGATTGGCAGTAGCCCTTCTTTGTGTGTCTGAAAAAATTCAGCTGTGAATCTCTGTTCCCAGGCTTTTTTGTTGTTGTTGGAAGATTTTTTAATGACCAATTTATTACTTATTCATGGTTTGTTCAGTATTTGTATTTCTTCCTGCTTTAATCTTGGGAGGTTTTATATTTCCAGGAATTTATCTATTTCCTCTAGATTTTCTAGTCTATTCACAGCAATTTCTGATGATCTTTTGTATTTTTGTGGTGTCAGCTGTAATGTCACCTTTATCATTTCAGATTGTGCTTGTTGGAATCTTCTTTCTTTGGTTCTTGGTTGATCTAGAGAGTTCTATCGATTTTGTTTTTCCTTACACAGAACCTACTTTATTATTATTATTATTATTATTATTAGGGTCTTAATATTATTTAGTTCCTCTCTGATCCCTGTTATTTATTTTCTTTTGTTTGTTTTGGGTTTTTTTTTCTTATTTTTCTATTTTCTTGAGGTAGGACAACAGATTGTTACATTTCAGACCATTCTATTGTTTTGACTTAGGCATTTAATGCTACAATCTTTCCTCTTAGCACTGCTTTTGATGTGTCGCAGAAGTTTTGGTATATTGTGTTTCCATTTTTGCTCATTCAACTTAAAAAATATTCTGTCTTAATTTTATTGTTTACCCAAAGTCATTCCACAGCAAATTATTTAGTTTCCATTTACTCATGTAGTTTGAAAATTCCTCTTTGTATTTATTTTTGTTTCACTATGATTTGAAACAATACTCTGTAAAATTTTGCTTTTCTGACGTTATTGAGACTTGCTTTATAACCATGCATGTGGTCTACTTTGGATAATGTTCCATGCACTTACAATAAAAATGTATATTCTGCAGTTGTTGTCTGGAATATTTGCAAATATCTATTAGGCCCATTGGGTTTAGAGACCAGTATAATTCCAGAGTTTCTTTACTGATTATCTCCCTTAATCATCTGTCTAATTTTATAAGTGGGGTGTTGAAGTCCCCATTATTATTGCATTGCTGTCAATTTGTTTTCATATGTCCAGTAGTTTTATGGATCTGGGTGCTATGTTGTTGGGTGCATATACATTTAGGATAGTTACATATTCTTAAATATTCTTATTGTATTAAAACCTCTAGCATTATATGATTGCCTTCTTTTTTTTCTTTTTACTGTAGTTGGTTTAAAGTTATTTTTTTCTTTTTAATCTCATATAAGAATGGTTACTCCTGCATACTTTGTTTTCCATTTTCATGTTATATCTCTTTGCACCCCTTTACTTCTAGTCTGTATGTATCTTTAGCTTTTAAGTTGGTCTTTATGAGCAGCAGATGGGTGGGTCTTTTTTTTTAAATCCAATTTGCCACTTTGTATATTTTAAGAAAAAACATTAGGCCATTTATATTCAAGGTTAATATTACTGTATGAGGTTTTATTCCAATCATAGTGTTGTTAGTTGCCATGGAGTTTCAGTCATATAATTGCTTTACAAGATCTATGAGCTTTTATAATGAAGAATATCATCCTGCTGTTTTCACGTTTAGAAATTCTTTGAGCATTTCTTGTAGGGATGGTCCAGTGAAGACAAATTCCCTTACTGTTTATTCGTCCGGGAAACACTGTTTCTCCTTCATTTATGAAGTCGAGTTTGGTAAGATATAAAATTCATGACTTTCATTTTTTTTTATTTAAGGAGGCTAAAAATATCACCTCTTCTGTCTTGTAAGATTTCTACTCAGAAATCCACCGTTAGCCTGCTGGGATTTTCTTTATAGGTGATTGGATGCTTCTGTCTAGCTGCTCTTAAGAATTTTTTCTTTCATTTTGGCATTGAATATTCTGATGACTGCATGCTTTGATGATGTTTGTCTTGTATAGTATCTTCCAGGTGTTCTCTGAATTCCTTGTATGAGAATGTCTACATTTTTAGTAAGATCAGGAAAATTTTCCTGAATTATTCTTTCAAATATGTTTTCCAAGTTTCTCATTTTTTATATTCTCCCAAAGAAATGCCTATAAGTTGTAAGTTTTGTTACTTTACATAATCCCATATTTCTCAAATATTTTGTTTCTTAAAAAAGAAAAAAATATTCTTATTGGGTTAAATTTTTTATTTTTTATTTTATTATACTTTATGTTCTAGGGTACATCTGCATCAACGTGCAGGTTTGTTCCACATGTAGACATGTGCAGTGTTGGTGTGCTGCACCAATTAACTCATCATTTACATTAGGTTTATCTCCTAATACTCTCACTCCCCCCTCCCCCCACCCCACAACAGGCCCCTGTGTGTGATGTTGCCCTTCCTGTGTCCAAGTGTTCACATTGTTCAATTCCCACCTATAAGTGAGAACATGCGATGTTTGGTTTTCTGTTCTTGCGAAAGTTTACTGAGAATGATGGTTTCCAGTTGCATCCATGTCCCTACAAAGGACACAAACTCATCCTTTCTTATGGCTGCATAGTATTTCATGGTGTATATGTGCCACATTTTCTTAATCCAGTCTGTCATTAATGGACATTTGGATTGGTTCCAAGTCTTTGCTGTTGTGAATAGTGCTGCAGTAAACATATGTGTGCATGTGTCTTTATAGCACCATGATTTATAATCCTTTGGGTCTATACCCAGTAATGGAATGGCTGGGTCAAATGGTATTTCTAGTTCTAGATCCTTGAAGAATTACCACACTGTCTTCCCCAATGGCTGAACTAGTTTACAATCCCACCAACAGTGTAAAAGTGTTTCTATTTCTCCATATGCTCTCCAGCACCTGTTGTTTCCTGACTTTTTAATGATTGCCATTCTAACTGGTATGAGATGGTATCTTGTTGTGGTTTTGATTTGCATTTCTCTGATGGCCAGTGATGATGAGCATTTTTTCATGTGTTTGTTGGCTGTATAAATGTCTTCTTTTGAGAAGTGTCTGTTCATATCCTTTGCCCACTTTTTGATGGGGTTGTTTGTTTTTTTTTTTTGGAAATTTGTTTGAGTTCTTTGTAGGTTCTTAATATTCACCCTTTGTCTGACGAGTAGATTGCAAAAATTTTCTCCCATTCTATAGGTTGCCTGTTCACTCTGATGGTAGTTTCTTTTGCTGCACAGAAGCTCTTTAGTTTAATTAGATCCCATTTATCAATTTTGGCTTTTGTCACCATTGCTTTTAGTGTTTTAGATGTGAAATCCTCGCCCATGCCTATGTCCTGAATGTTATTGCCTAGGTTTTCTTCTAGGGTTCTTATGATTTTAGGTCTAACATTTAAGTCTCTAATCCACCTTGAATTAATTTTTGTATAAGGTGTAAAGAAGGGATCCAGTTTCAGCTTTCTACTTATGGCTAGCCAGTTTTCCCAGCACCATTTATTAAAAAGGGAATCCTTTCCCCATTTCTTGTTTTTGTCAGGTTTGTCAAAGATCAGATGGCTGTAGATGTGTGGTATTATTTCTGAGGGCTCTGTTCTGTTCCATTGGTCTATATCTCTATTTTGGTACTAGTGCCATGCTGTTTTGGTTACTGTAGCCTTGTAGTACAGTTTGAAGTCAGGTAGCACGATGCCTCCAGCTTTGCTCTTTTGACTTAGGATTGTCTTGGCAATGCGGACTCTTTTTTGGTTCCATATGAACTTTAAAGTAGTTTTTTCCAATTCTGTGAAGAAAGTCATTGGTAGCTTAATGGGGATGGCATTGAATCTATAAATTACCTTGGGCAGTATGGCCATTTTCACGATATTGATTCTTCCTGTCCATGAGCATTGAATATTCTTCCATTTGTTTGTATTCTCTTTTATTTCACTGAGCAGTGGTTTGTAGTTCTCCTTGAAGAGGTCCTTCATATCCCTTGTAAGTTGGATTCCTAGGTATTTTATTCTCTTTGAAGCAGTTGTGAATGGGAGTTCACTCCGTATTTGACTCTCTGTTTGTCTGTTATAGGTGTATAAGAATGCTTGTGATTTTTGCACATTGTTTTTGTATCCTGAGACTTTGCTGAAGTTGCTTATCAGCTTAAGGATATTTTGGGCTGAGATCGTGGGGTTTTCTAAATACACAATGATGTCATCTGGGGTTAATTTGAAAGACCTGTCTTCAGGTTCTGAAATTCTTTTTTTATTATTATTTTATTTTGTGTGTGTGTGCTTACTCTGGTCTATTGTTAAAACTTTCAACTATACTTTTATATTGATTTAGCTTTTTTTTTTTTAATTTCCAGAAATTCTATTTGCTTTTTATCTATCTCTTATTTCATTGCTAGCATTGCTTTTCTCATTTCATTGCATTGGTTTTCAAAGTTCTTTTTGACTTCATTGAGCTACCTTATAAAACACACTTTGAATTATTTATCTGTTATTTCAGAATTTTCATTTTGTTTACATAATCCCATATTTCTCATCTGAGAAATGCCTGGAATCTCACAGGCTTTTTCATTTTGTTTACATAATTTCTCATCTGAGAAATATGGGATTATGTTGTATTTGATGGGACCCTCCCAATCTCTGCCTTTTGAAGATATGACTGTAGAATGTGGTAGGTAGCATTGTTTAGCTTTCCTTCTAAACCCTATGGAATTCTGTCAGCAAGCTTTATGTTGGGTTGTGCATTTCAACCTATAAGCCAGTGGATGGAATTTATGGGTAAGAGCCAGCTGCAGCAAAAGCACATGGGTATGTACTTTATCTCTGTTTACTGTGAGGTGCCCTCTTTTGTTTAAGGTGATGGACTGGACAGCGAAATGCCCAGTGCCCTTAGCTTCCTGTTCCTTGGTGGGGGGTTGGGCATACAAAGCTGGGCAGAGCTAGACCACCTGGCTAATATCCGGTGATGAGCACTGGCACCAGCCCTGATGCTTGATGGGAGTGGCTGGGGGATATTCTGTCAAAATACTCTGATATTTCTGCAGAGGGTGAGGGTGTTGCATGCCCAGCTCCATGCTCCACATCCTAGACAATTAGGAATATGATATGTTTTTGTATTACATCCCTCTTTTGGGGCTCATGACTCTCAGTTCAGGTGCACACTTATGTCTACCTCCAGGCCACAATGTAGCTGAGAGACACAGAAAATGCATCTCACAGCTCTCCATTGGATTTGTTTCAAGGTGGATGCTCTCCTTTCAGCCCAATACGGGCAGTTTTGTTGTTTAACTATTTTCAGATGTGGTAATGTTGCTGCTTTATGTAGATGGAGAAAGAGCTGTGACTTTTAACAAACGCAACTGGGTGTCAGTGTGGTTGTGTCAGTTGGTTGGGTCACCCCGATCTCAGACCCTGGTGAGAGTCATCATGTGCCAGCAGTACTGAACTGAGCTAGGCTATTCCCCATTCTGTAAGTCCCTGGATGGCCCACTGGATGGCATGTATGAGTCCTGAAGGGACTAGACTATGAGCAGGTCAGCAGATTTGGTCTTGAGATATTAGGATTCAGATGCTGGCTGTGGTAGGATGAAGTAGGTCATTCCACAGGTCACTGGTAGACCTTTCACATGAGAGTAGGCAGAATATTAAGGTAGTGTGAGCCTAAGGGCGGATCCCAGGCCTATGATGGCTGAGTTCTCAGAAGGGCTGTGTGCCACAGATGGAATTGTCAGGCATGAGCAGGGTGGCTATGCTTATGATCTCTTACTGCGGAAGGTAGGTCACCCTTAATGGGAGCAAGGGAGGCTGACAGCTGTGGGTCACATGGCCCACTTGCACTTCCCTCCCATGGCAGTGGTCATGGATTTCAATGTTGGGGGTGTGTGAAGGTGCCATTTTTACTCACTCTCTTCCTGGTCCAGAATGGCAGGAGCAGGTGATGGTGGTGGCAACTGCTGAGGAGCTGAAAGGCAGATTGCTGGTCTCCATGGGCTGGTTGTTCAGGAGAATGCTCAGTTGCAGTTGAAGTGCTCACATTGCAGTGTGGTGGCTACACATCACCTGTAGTGGGATTGTGGTGGGATGCTGAAGACATTCCTTGTTTAGCAGGAAGCAGTGGAGGCAAGTAGTCATGCAGTACATAGTCTTCCCATTCCTTCATTTCCACAGCTATGCTATCTGTCTTTGGAGTATGTGAAAGTGCCTGACCGCTTAGCTATTTTGCTAGCTGTGTGGTGGTTGCTGGAACTGGGCTGCTCAGGTACCAAAAGCCTGTGAGATGCCAGGCATTGAGCAGTGCAGTCTCTAAACAACTCCTGCTGTTACTCTGGAGGCTTGGGAGTACGAGTTTGGGGGGCTGTCCAGGTAGTACTCCTGTGGTTAGGATCATATGGTCCATGGTGGAATTATGGAACCCCATAAATCTCATTTGCTCACCCCTTCCCTGCATTAGGGAGCCTCTCCCAGCTTCATGCTGGTCCTAGCTCAGAAGGCTGCCTGGCTTCACTCTCCTCTGCCTTCCATGATTCCTGAATTCCAGTATGCTGTCTTAAAAAAATCCACTCAAAGTGTTTATATTTACTTGCTATTTTGATTTCCCTCTGTGAGAGATGCACCCAGTAACTGCTTCTAGTCAGTCATCTTTAACTAAAACCCAAGAGACTTTTGATAGATTAATTGAGGTTTCTACATAGACAATTGCTATCTCTGAAAATAAGGCTGTTTTGTTTATTTATATTTTGACCTGTATGCCTTGTTTGTTTGTTTGTTTGTTTTTTGTCCCATTGCACTAGCTGGTACTTACATAAAATGGCAAATAGAAATGGTGAAAGAGAACATCCTTGCCTTTTTTTTTAATCTTAGGGGAAAACATCTATTCTCTCAACACTAACAACTGTGTTAACCCTAGGCGTTTGTAGACATTCTTTATCAAGGGAGAGGATTTCCCTTTATTCTTAGTTTACTAAGCGTTTTAATTACAGATTGGTACTGGATTTTGTCAAATACTTCTGTACCAATTGATGTGATTATATGGTTTTTCTTTCAAGACAATTGACATGGTAATGTATATTGATTTTTGTTGTTGAATGTGAAGCCTTCCTTGCTTCCCTAGAATAAATGTTAGTTGATCATGGTGTATTATTCTATTCATACAATTTTGAAGTTTTTTTTGCAAATATTTTATTTAGAATATTTGGGTCTATGTTTATGAGAATTATTGTTTTGTGGTTTGCTTTCCTTGTTCAGTCTTCATCTAATTTTGTATTATGGTAGAGCTGGCCTCATAGAATAAGGTAGAAAATGTTCCTCTGTTTCCATTGTTGGTTAATATACTGTAGTCACTTCCTAGGGCTGCCATAACAAATTACCACATACTAGGTGGTTTAAAATACATTTATTCTCTCACAGTTTTTGGTAACTCCATCTCTATTTCTGATTTCTGCTGAGATGGTTGATTGGCTCCAAGGGTCATATATGTGATCTCTTTAGCTAATGGTTATCTAGCCACACCCTTGGCCTCGTTTCCAAAGTAGATTATCTGGATTTTTCTAAATTAACAAGTGTTTCATTTTTGCATAATTATTCACTCTTTCCCCACATTTTACTATAAGGAGCCAAGAGAAACCAGACCATGTCCTCCACACTTTGCCTGAAAATATCCTAAATTAAGCATCCAACTTCATTACTTACTATTTCTATTTTCCACCCAACTTAAAAACACAATTCAGCCAAGTTCTGTGGCATTTCTTAACAAAGATCACTTTCTCTCCAATTTCCAGTTGCAAGTTTCTGCCTCAGACCTCACCAGAAGAACCTTAATGTTCCTATTTCTAGAAACATTCTGTCACAACAATCTATGTATTCTTTATGACTGGAAGTTTTCTCTGCAGTGCTCCTCAATTTTTTGAACCTTAACCGGAATCAAGTTTAACATCCATAATTCTACCTATAGTCTCTGCCTAAATCTAGTATTTTTCTAATATGTGCCTCAGTTTTTTTCCAGTTTCTATCCATAACCCAATTCTACAGCCAATTATAGAAATTTAGGTATTTGTTGCAGCAGCAATCCACTTTCCAGTACCGAAAACCCATATTCATTTTCTGCGGGTACAGGATCAAAATGTGCACAAACTGTGTGGCTTAGAAAAATGAGTATTTATTGTCTCACAGTTCTGGAACCAAGGTGTTGGCAGGACTGTGTCCCCACTAATTCAAACAGGGCAGGATGCTTCCTTGTTTCCTTTATCTATTGTATACATCAAGTGTTCCCCTTGGTTTGTGACAGTGTAACTACAATCTTCCTTTATCTTCATATGCTCATCTTCTCTCTGTTTCTATCTACTTGATATTCTATTCTCTGACTCTGTCCAAATTTCTCTCTTCCTATAAGGATACAAATCTTACTGGATTAGGGTCCATCTTAATAACCTGTACTTAGTTGCTTATTCATATCTGCAGATGCTATTTCTAAATAAGGTAACATTCACAGGTACTGGGGATTACAACTTCAACATATCTTTTGGAGACTACATTCAAGTTATACTAATATTTAACACAATTTTAATTGTTTCCTATCCATTGGAATTGGGTGTTGCTGTTATTATTATGTTCTGCTTTCTCTGGTTTTAATTCAGCGTTAAATGATTTTATTTATTTATTTTTTTGTGGTGGCCCTACACTAAATACATTAACAACTAATCTAAATTCATTTTAATAAAACAAAGATTTTTCAGAGGTAGTTCAGGTAACTTAAAATATTTTTAATTCCTCTCTCCTATCACTTCTAACACCGCTGTCATTCCTTTTAATTTCTCTAAAAGATAATTAATGCATTGTTATAATTATTGCTTTGAACAGTTTCCTATTATATCAATAAAGAATAAGAAAATAAATAATTTTATCTTCATTTAATCCTACTGTATCATTTTTTCTTTATGTAGATCTGAGAGTTTTTAAAATTAATTAATGTTTCAAAAAGACAAATAAAAAATGGATATTTTATACATACAACCTGTTGTTTTGAAATATTAAATATATATAAATTATAGAGTGGCTAAATCTAGCTAATTAATATATATGTTACTAATCGTTTACCTTTATGGTTGTGGGTCCTAAAGATACATAAAGCCTCTTACAAATTTGAAGAATACAATACAGTGTCGTTAACTATAGATTTTTTCTCAAGAGCACTTAAAATGTATTCTTATAACACTAACTGCACAGTAGAATATAGTTAAATATAGACACAATATTTACAACAGATTTCTAGAACTAAATTCATTTTCTATAACTGAAAGTTTACACCCATTGAAGAGCAATTCTCCATTTTTCCCTCTCCTTCTCTTCTGGCAATTACCATTCAATATTCACTTTCTACAAGTCTGATTAGATCTTTATACAAGTGGAATCATGAAGTATTTGTCCTTCTGTGAATGACAAATTTCACATAATAAAATCCTGCCATGTTGTTACATAAGGCAGGATTGTTTTTTTAAAAAGCTGAATAATGATGTATTGTATGTATTTGCCATATTTTCTTTGTCCATTAACATGTTGATGGACATTGTTTTTATATCTTGGCTGTCGTGACAATGATTTTATAAACATGGGAATGTTAATTTTGAGATCATAACAACAATGTTTTTAATATATAATCGTAAATGAGAATGCTATTTCATATAGCAGTCTTAATTTTAATACTTTCAGGACTCTCCATACTGTTTATCATAGTGAGTGCACCATTTTATATTCCCTCCAATAGTGTACAGAGTTTTATTTTCTCTGTATCCTTGACAACATTTAAAATAAAAAAAAAATTGTTAGCCATCCTAACAGATGTGAGGATATATCATTTTGAGGATATCTCAATGTCTTTGCCTGGTGATTAGTGATGTTGAGCGTATTTTCATATATTTATTAGCTATTTGGGCATTTTCTTCATAGAAGTGTCTATTTGCACCTTTTGCTCATTTTAAAATTAGTTGTTTTTTCATTTGTTTGTTTTGTTTTTTTTTTTTTCTCTTAAGTAGTAGGATTTACTTGTATATTTTGAATATTAACCCCATGTAAGATATAGATGTACAGGAATTTTTTTTTTCTTATTCCATAGGTTGTCTGTTCACTCTGTTGACTATTTTCTTTGATGTACAAAGTTTATTTAATTTGTTGTAGTCTCAGTTGTATATTTTTGCTTTTCTTACTTGTACTTTTGGTACCATAGTCAAAAAGTTATCACCAAGACAAATGCCATGAAGATTTTTCACTGTGTTCTCCTAAGTTATCTAATTTATTGGTGCATAGTTTTCCTTACTGAAGCAGGCTCTTATATTTATGACATCAGTTGTAATACCTCCTCTTTTATTTCTGATTTTATTTGAGTTTTCTCTACTTTCCTAATTTAGTTTTATGTATTTCTGCACTAGATTTTGTTATTTTCTTCCTTTGCCTAGTTTTGGGCTTGCTGTATTCTTTTTCTACTTCCTAGAGTATAGATCTTCAATATTAGAGTTGAGTCATACAAT
This sequence comes from Colobus angolensis palliatus, assembly GCF_000951035.1. Classification (NCBI taxonomy): domain Eukaryota; kingdom Metazoa; phylum Chordata; class Mammalia; order Primates; family Cercopithecidae; genus Colobus; species Colobus angolensis. Next base: position 20,217,743 of record NW_012115488.1, on the reverse strand, counting down.
AACCAAAATGAAAAGGTCACTAGGGGGCTTCAACATTAGATTTGATAAAAGCAGAAATAAATAAATAATAGCACAATTGAAAACAGAAAATTTGAAATTATCCAAAGGAACAAAAAGAATCAAAGAATAAAGATGAGTAAAGAAAGCTTAACAAATTTGTAGGACACCAGCAGAAATTGTTCAATTAAACTAGTGTTTAACTATACAATGTTTAACTGAGATCAGCCCCTTTTTTAAAATATACGTGTTAATTGCTATCAACTTCTCTCTTAGTACTGCTTTTGCTGCATAACATAAGTTTTGGTATGTTTGTTTTAGTTTGTCTCAAGATAGTTTATAATTTATCTTTTGGTTTCTTCAATTTATTGTTTGTCCACAAGGGTGTTGTTTACTTTCCTTTTATATGTGGATTTTCTAGTTTTAATTTTGTTATTGAATTCTGGTTTTGTTTGTATATTTTAATTTGTTTATGTTTAAAGAAAATATTGATAGCTAAAAATTTAATATTGTTAGTTTGTTCATTCTTTTCTGTCTAATAGTTCTTACAGAGGCTCCCTTGTATGTGATAAGTTACTTTTTCCTTGCTGCTTTCAAAATTCATCTGCAGTACTTTCTGCCTACCTGGCTTCTGTCTAGATTTTGCATTTATCTTTGGTTCTTTACAGTTTGAATATGATATTCCCAGTTGTACATTTTTTGATGTTTATCCTTCTTGGTGTTCTCTCAGCTCCCTGGTTCTATAGTTATTTTTTATATTCCTAATTGTTCAAAACCCTCATCAATTACTATTTAAAATATATATTCTGCACCTTTTTCTCTTTCTTCTCATTCTGGTATTCCCACTACATGTATGTTACATCTTTATTAGTTGATCCACAGTTCTTGGATATTCTGGGTTTTTTTGTTTGTTTTCTTTTTGGTTTTCAGTTTGAAAAGTTTTCATTGACACGTCCTCAAGTTCTTTGATTCTTTTCTTGGTAGCCATATACTCTACCAATTAGCCCATTAACAAATTTTTAATTTATGTTACAGTGTTTTAAAAACTTCTATCATTTTTACATTCTTTCATAGAGTTTCCATCTCCCTTTTTACACTTTCCATCCTTTTTTGTTTCTGCCATAGGACCTACTCTAGTTTTGATGCTTGCTTTACACTCTTGGAATGTGATTTTATTTTTCTTGCCTTTAACAAGCAAGCCATGTTGTTGTTGTTGTTGTTGCTGTGGAAATTCAGGTGTGATATGTCAGCTGATATATACACAGGTAAGTTAGCCACTATTGTGAGTGTGAGGATTTCTGCTTATCTGTCTGAAGATAGGCTATGTTTATTGTTTGCTGGAACCATAGGTGGCAGAGATTTCTATTTTTTTCTGGCGTTCTTATTTTGTCTGAACTTTGGATTTCCCTAGAAACTCCATCTTAACTAGAACCTATGACTTGCAGTCTTTTTCCATTGTAAACCATTGCTGTTATATTGAAACCCTGTTGATGTGATGATAAGGTATTTAGGAGGGAAGTAATCTATAATCTTGTCATTAATATTATCATTATAATCTTATCTGTTTTTGGTGAGCCAGTGTCTTTAGTTGTGGCCTTCAGAAAAGTTTCCTAACCATTTTTTTTTCTTTTTCTCTTCACTTGTTTGAGAAATACAAGAAATCTAGAAGAAACTCCATTTTTTTATTCCCTTTTCTCTAGATCGGATTAGGTTCTGGTAAAGTTGTTTTCCTTTAAGGCAAGCCTTTGTTATGATAAACAGAAGGATACGCCTATATTTTAAAATGGTTTCATTTCTTATCTCACTGACCTAAGCACAACTCAATCTTTGTCATGAAAATATAGTGAGACTTCTCCAGCTAAAAGCTCATGGTAGTGTCAGGGATACCTAGGATTGGGTCCTTAACAGATTTTACCTTTGTAATTAGCTGACACTCAGGTTCTAGCAATTTAACAATTAACCTTTAAGTGTTCCTAGCAGTGACTTGCCCTAGCAGCTTCTACTCCGTAAAACGTATTCAACGTGTTCTACTGCCTCTTCAGTTTTCTAGACTGAAGTGTGCCCTATGATATCAATCTTCTGATGGATCTAAGATGAATTGTTGATTTTGAGTTTGCTCTGATTTCTTTTCTTATTATGGGAACAAAAATGACACCCAAGCCATTTGTCTGTTTTAGTGTAAACTGTAAATTTCTAATCCTTTATATTTATTAAGAAAGAAAGATGCACACAAACTATGTTCCAGAGGAAGACAACCTGGGAAATGCTAGCTTAAATATAATATCTTTAAAAATACAAAATAATGGCCAAAATGTAATTGACGGAGGGTTAAGTATCAAAAACAATCAACTCCTAAACCAGTTTTGGTCTTACAAGACTATACTTGTTAACAAACCATGGATCTTCCATTTACTACAGGTAAGAATTTCAGTAATTAAGTTGGACTTTTTGAGTATATTCATTATATTTAAAATTAAAGTAATTCTCAGTTATCTCAAAGGTCATCATGAGATTCAATTAGCTAGCAAACATAATAATAACAGCAAATATTTACTGGTAGAGTAAGATGTGCTAGTGCTAACATATTTTACTTCCCTTAATCTTCCACCAAAGTTGTATTATTTTAAAATTCCTTTTAAAAAAACCCAGCAACATATACATTTAGATAATTTATCTTAAGGTACACAGCTATAGATATCAGGATCTAGTACTATCTGACAATAAAACCCAAAATCTAAAGAACATAATAACTGTCTGTTAGTTTGGATGTGGTTTGGACCTGTGTCTCCAATCAAATCTCATGTTCAATTGTAATTCTCAGTGTGGGAGGTGAGACCTGGCCGGGGGTGATTGGATCATGGGGGTGGGTTCTTCATGACTGGTTTAGCACCAATCCCTTGGTGCTGTTCTCTTGACGGTGAGTGAGTTCTCATGAGATCTGGTTGTTTTAAAAGTGTGTAGTACCTCCTTTCTGCCTCTTTCTTCCTCCTGGTCCAGCCTGCTTCACTTTGACCTTCCTCCATCAATGCAAGTTTCCTCAGGCCTCACTGGAAGAGGAGCCCCTATGATTCCTGTACAGCCTGGAGAAAAGTGAGACCATTAAACCTCTTTTTTTTTTTTAAATAAATTCCCGGTCTCAGGTATTTATTTATAGTGATGCAAGAAATATAACATTCTACATAATTGTAAGAAATTATCAATTTCTTTACGAGTGAAATCTGACTCACTGAATTTTGTTCTACGACCAAATGATAATTTCTTGGGAAGTTTATGGATTCATTCAGAATAGAAAAGGGCCTAAAGAGAAGGTTGTGCATTTTTGAATGGTTTAAATTCAGGTGTATATGAGATCTTATTTTTTTTAGTGTAAAGATTGATTGTTTTTCCTTATTGACATTTGTTTAATTTAGCATTGATTATTATATGAGTTAGGCTTTCTAGTAACTATTTTAAAAAAGAGATAAATTGAACAGTCACTGCCTCCAAAAATGCAAATCAGAATATATATATGCAAATCAGAATATATATGTATATATCCATATATATTATATGAATGCATATGCACATATGAATGAATGTCTGTGCTGCAATACAGGCTATGATCTGTGTCTTGGCAAGCTCATAATGCTTTCTGCTAGCTCATTAAGCAGCGACTATAACAGATGCCTCTACTGCATTCACATTGGTTTGTCAGTATTTCTGAGTGAAAATTACTGCCTTGTATGGAGTGCAATAAGAATATTACACTCCAGAACTGAACTTATATTACACCTGTGTAGAACTACATACATTTAAGTATTATGGTGCAGTCTGGTTATCAGGGGCTCTCTGGCCAGTCAATACAATGTCTCAATGGGTATGCAGTAGGGGACTGTACAAAGGTGCTATACAGTGTAGGTATTTGCTGGGGTCTCTTAACATTTTGAGAATTTCTCATCCTTGTTGGCTAGAATAAGTTTTGTCTCTCAAGGATAGACGTGTACAGTTGCAACTACAGCTTAGAAGGCAAACATTTGGCCTCATTATATCTGATGTTTGTTGTTTTTGAAAATTTATTTAGTGGTTGTGAAAGATACCAGATTGAGAAAGATACTAAAAAAAGAAATTCTAGTTTCTTTTAAAAACTGTTTATTCACAGTCGGCTCATTAGCAGTTCAGTTTTCTCAAGAGCCTTGTTTCCTTTAGGCTTCTTATCAGTCTAATGTAAGGTTCTTGCTGTATTTGTATGTCTATTTAAATTTGTGGCAGAGTGTGAATGGGAAGATAACCATGAATCACCATGAAGCAGATCAGTGATCAGATTCTACTATCTGACTTCCTACAAGCAAGTCACTTACTTTCTGTGTGCCTCAGTCTCTTCATCTCTAAAATAAGAATGCATAGCAGTACCCCACTTATTGTGACATTAGATTAGTGAATATACGCAGTATTTGCAAAATTACAATGATACCTTTCACATACTAAGTGCTGCATAGGGTGTTAGTTATCTTATGGGTTTAGGTGAACCCATAAAATGTTGCAAAAAAATTCACTAACCTATTTCAGTTTTTAAAATCAGGTGTCAGTGTTCACTCTCTGATTTTCTCTTCTGTTCTGGTAGTGATTGCACTGGAATTGGTGAGCAGTGACACTATGAACACGACAGCTTTGTTCATTAGATCTCATCATCTACAGCATTAGTTAGTGATAACACGTTATTATTGTTTCCATTACATTTCCATCTATTCACCTTATTCTATTTACCTATTTTATTCTTAGCTTATATCCTTTTCAAAACCATGTTTTCTGTAGTTGCTTTTGAGACAATTCAGCCAGGACTCTCTTTCCCTTTTACTCATGGGAGAGTGAATTCTGCCATTATTTTCAGCTCAAAATACCCTCTAAAGATTTACTGCTTTGCTCCCAGTAATTTGAAGCAGAAATATTAGTTTTTTTTTTTTTTTTCAAAAAGTAGATGGGTCTTTAAGAAGATCATTCAAAGCTCAGGGGTCAACACAGTCCCATCTCTAATCATTGCAATATGAATATAATTTCTATCATTTTTAATTAAAGTTTATGATAATTTATAAAGGAATATCTTCTGTAGGTTCTCAGAGTCATGAACAAAATTTTCATCTTATACCAGTGTTAGCTACATATTACAAAAATTGTAGGATTTATCAACTTGCTAAGGCATGTAGGCCTAGAGTTGAGATATAATTAAATGCATGTGGTAGAAATCTAGAAGACATGGAACTGTGCTCCTGGAATTAAACATATGAATAAAAAATGTTGTCTAATGTATGAAAATCAACAAAATTAAATAATTTTTAGAAAAATTGTAGCCTGTACATTAAAGATTAGCGAATAGGATATATATATATATGCACAAGTGATTATCGTACACTTTATTTCGTATCATATATACCTCCTTCATGTATACTATATGGTTAAATTTTGTTTTTCTCATATTGTCTCTAATATTTCATCAAGTTTTTTCTTACCTGTTAACATATAGCAGCACATATCATGTTTATACTCCCAATCATGGCATCTATAATTATCTGTGTAAATAGTATTATTAACCATAATTTTTACCCCCTTGCCACAATGTGTGTGTGATGGTATAAAAAAGTTGAGGCAACAGATTAAAATCATCATCATCATCACTCATTCACTCATTCATTCAATCACTTTTGCTAAATACTTACAAGGTATTAAGCACTTTTTTGACCACATTTTTTAAACTAAGTGAATCTTCACATCCTCTCTATAAAATATTTACAAATGTTACTCCCATTTACATTTGATGACTCTAAGATATGGGAGAGTAAATAAAGTTTCCCAAGGCCTTTGGGCCATTAAATGGTAAGCCAGGATTTAAATCCAAAGAGTGTGGCTCCAAAGTGAACAATGCCAAATTGCACCAAAAGGCAATGGTAGGTAAGAATGTAATTCCTGTCTTGCAGAGCTAGGTAGATGTGCTATGCTGTGAGGGAAGGCAAGAAGTTTTCCATGTTTCCAGAACTTCCAAAGGACATCATATTCTTCAGAAATCTAATGTAAATTATAGATGCCAAAAGCACAATTTGGAAATTTTGGCTGTATTTTTACTTTGAAAGTATAAAGCATATTTGCACAAATTTGTACCCATTAATTTCCATAAGAAAAGATATGTACTTTTCCAGGAAATGATATAAAGTTATCTTCTCAGCAATTTAAACGTGTAAAATTTACTCAGAAAAAAATGACACTTAATATTTAGGTAAATATCCTGTCAGTCACTGTAATAATTAACCTTGCTGAGGAGATAGTTTTATGAAAAATTCTACTTTTAAACTGTCTACTTTAAAAAATGCAGCTTGTACTCATAAGTGCTGATTTTTGTACACTCCGACACCGTGTTAACTTAGGGAACACATGTAGGTTAAGGTTGAAAAACATACTCCTTTTTAACTTGGAAAATAAATGAAATTTTATTTTAAACATTGATTACAATATTATGTAGTGCTTAAATTTTTATATATTATAGGTCTTACTCTTCTCTAAGCATTTATCTAGGCCCAGCAGGGCATGGTTTTTTTCCTATTACTGAACTTGGGGCACTTGGTGACACACATATAAAGAACATGTTTAGGTCATTACTATGATCTGAATGTTGTTATTTTCCCAAAATTCACATATTGACACTTAACCCACAAGGTGCTGGTACTAAGAGGTAGTGCACTTGAGTGGTGATTAGATTATGAGTGTTCTACCCTTATGGATGGGAATAGTGTTTTTGTTAAAGGGCATGAGGGAGTGGCTTTGTTCTTTACATTCTTTTGTACGTGTGATAACACAGTGTTTGTTCCTTCTCCACTGTGAGGATGACACAAAAAGTCATGTGTGAGGAAGGAGCCTTACTAGCATCCACAAATGTGAGAAGTAAATCTCTGTTGTTTATAAATTACCCACTCTAAGGTATTTTGTTATAGCAGCCTGAAGAGACTAAGAAAAAAATATGCTGAGTTACTAGGCGACCTAAAATTAGAACTTCTACAGCTTAATTTATGTTTTTTTCATGAAATATCAAATTTTCAGTTTATATACTTTTATTTAATTATTGTTGCCTCTCCGTGTTCCAGAATGCACACATTTATGTAATATGGTTATATAAATAAAATCTGCATTCTTGAGAGCTTTTCCTACAATATTATTACTTGCTCATAAAATGTATAAATGGCAATTGAATGGCTCCTGTTTACCTTACTAGTTGTTTTTTGTTTTTTGTTTTTTTCCATTTTAGGTTCAGGGATACACCTGCAGGTTTCTTACATAGGTAAACTCGTGTTATAGGGGTTTGGTGTATAGATTATTTTCTCACTCAGGTACTAAGCAAAATACTCAAGAGCCATTTTTCTGATCCTCTCCCGCCTTCCACATTCCACCCTCAAGAAGGTCCCAGTGTCTGTTGTGTCCCTCTGTGTGTCCATGTTTTCTCCTCATTTAGCTCCTCCCATTTATAAGCGAGAACATTCAGTACTGGTTTTCTGTTCCTGCATTACTTTGCTAAGGATAATGACCTCCAACTTTATCCATATTTTTGCAAAGAACATCATTTCATTGTTTTTTATGGTTGTGTAGTATTCTGTGGTGTATATGTATCACATTGTGTGTATCCAGTCCACCACTGATGGCCATTTAGGTTGATTACATGTCTTTACTCTTGTAGACAGTGCTGTGAAGGCCATATGCATACAGGTGTCTTTAGGGTAGGACAATTTGTATTCCTTTGACTATATAATCAATAGTGGGATTGCTAGGTCAAACATATAACTGTTTTTCACAATGGCTGAACAAATTTACATCACCACTAACGGTGTTTAAGTGTTCCCTTTTCTCTTCAATTTCACCATCATCTGTTATTTTTTGACTTTTTAATAGCCATTCTGACTGGCATGAGATGTTGTCTCATATGGTTCTGATTTGCATTTCTCTAATGCTTAGTGATGTTGAGCATATTTTCATATGCTTGTTGGCTGCCTGTATGTCTTGTTTTGAAAAACGTCTGTTCATGTCTTTGCCTACTTTTTAATAAGGTTGTTTGTTTTTACTTTGTTAATTTGTGGAGTCTTACAGATGCTGAATATTACACCATTGTCAGATGCATAGTTTACAAATATGTTCTCCCATTATGTAGGTTTTCTGTTTACTCTGTTGATAAGTTTGTTTTTTTGCTATGCAGATGCTCTTTAGTTTAATTAGGTCCCACTTATCAATTGTTAGTTTTATTGCAATTGCTTTTGGCACGTTCATTATGAAATATTTGCCAGGGCCTATATCCAGAGTGGCATTTCCTAGGTTTCCTTCAAGGGTTTTGTAGATTTAGCTATTACAACTTTGTCTTTAGTTCATCTTGAGCTAATTTTCTTATATGATATAAGGAAGGGGTCCGGTTTCAATGCTTTGCATATGGCTTGCCAGTTATTCCAGCACCAGTTATTTAGTAGGAATTAATTCTGCATTGCTTATTTTTGCCAATGTTGTTGAAGATCTGATGGTTGTAGATGTGTAGTTTTGTTTCTTTGTTCTTTATTCTGTTCCATTAGTCTGTGTGTCTGTTTTTGAACCATTACTAGCCTGTTTTGGTTTCTGAAGCCTGGTAGTATAGTCTGAATTTGAGTAATGTGATGCCCTCTGGCTTTGTTCTCTTTGCTTAGAACTGCTTTAACTATTCAGGTCCTTTTTTTTGTTTGTTTCATGTACATTTTAGAATAATTTTTCTAATTATGCAAAGAATGTTTTGGTAATTTAATAGGAATAGAGTTGAATCTGTAAATTGCTTTGGTAGGCATGGCCATTTTAACAATGTTGATTCTTCCTATCTGTGTGCATGGAATATATTTTCATGTGTTTGTGTCATCTCTAATTTCTTTGAACACTGTTTTCTAATTCTCACTGTAGAGATCTTTCACCTCCCTGGTTAGCTGTGTTCCTTTAAATTTTATTCTTTTTGTGGGTAATCAGAATGGGATTCCATTATTGATTTGACTCTCAGCTTGAATATTCTTGGTGTATAGAAATGCTAATGATTTTTGTAGAATGATTTTGTATCCTGAAACTTTGCTGAAGTTGTTTATCAAATCTAGTACCTTTTGGGCAGAGACTATGGGGTTTTCTCTGTATAGAGTTATATTGCCTGCAAACAGAGATAATTTCACTATCTTTCTTCCTATTTTGATACCTTTCATTTATTTCTCTTGCCTGATTACTCCATCTAGGACTTCCAGTACTAGGTTAAATAGGAGTGGTGAGAGAGGGTATCCTTGTCTTGTTCTGGTTCTCAAGAGAAATGCTTCCAGCTTCTGCCCATTCAATATGATGTTGGCTATGCGTTTGTCGTAGATGGATTTTATTTTCAGATATGTTACTTCAATGAGTAGTTTGTTGAGAGTTTTTAACATGAAGAGATGCTAAATTTTCAGGAAAGTTTTTTCTGCATCTATTGAGATGATGGTGAGGTTTTTGTTTATAGTTCTGCTTATGTAATGCATCACATTTTTTGATTTGCATATCCTGAACTGACCTTACATCCCAGGGATAAACCCTAGCCTATTGTGTTGATTTAGCTTTTTAATGTGGTGCTGGATTCAGTTTGCTAGTGTTTGTTGAAGATTTTTGTATTTATGTTCATCAAGGTTATTTGCCTGAAGTTTTTTTTTGTTTTGTCTCTGACAGCTTTTGGTACCAGAATGTTGTTTACTTCGTAGAATGCACTAGGGAAGAGTCCTTTCTCCTCATTTTTTTTGAATAGTTTAACAAAGAATATTACCAGCACTTCTTTAAATGTAGAGTAAAGTTTGGCTATATATCTGTATCTATCTGATCCTGGGCTTTTTCTGTTTGGGAGGATTTTTATTACTTATTTTACTTCAAAACTCATTAGTTGTCTATTCAGGGGTTCCATTTCTTCCTGGTTCAATCTTCCGCGGCTGTATGTTTCCATGAACTTATCCATTTTTTTTTGGCAGGTTTTCCAGTTTGTGTGCATAGAGGTGTTCAATTCCTTCCTCACCTTGGTCTATTCTGCTTTAAATACTTGTGAATACATTCTAAAATTCTTGTAGTGAGTTTTTCAGCTCTGTCAGATTAGTTTGGTTCTTTCTTAAAATGGCCATTTTGTCTTTCAGCTCCTGTATCATTTTACTACATTCCTTAGATTCCTTGAATTGGGTTTTGACTTTCCTCTGAATCTTGATGATCTTTGTTTCTGTCCATATTCTGAATTCTGTAATTTTAACCATATCAGTCTTGTTAAGAACCATTGCTGGGGAACTAGTACATTCATTTGGAGGTGAGAAGACACTCTAGTTTTTCAGTTTGCCAGAGTTCTTGCACTGCTTCTTTCTCATGTGTGTGGCTGATGCTCATTTAATCTTGGAGGCTGCTGTCCTTTGGATGGAGATTTTTTCTTTAACTTCTTCAATGCCCTTGGAGGTTTGATTGTGATATAAAGTGTGTTTAGTTTACTGGATTTATTTCTGGAGGATTTTAGGGGGCCATGGCTCAGCTCAGTACACCTGGGCTCCCTGCTCTAACCCTTAGGTGATTTTACTGGCCTGGCATTGTACTCTGTCCCCACAAGGTTAGAAACATACTGCATTGGAGGGGCCGAGGTATTCCTCGTCTGCTAACCACAACACTCCAATTGGTCATGCTGTCCAGTGTGTTACATTGACATAGTGGCAGCAGGATACATGCTAATGCATGGGTGCCAGCAGCCCTGATGGTGTGACAGGGTGCAGACAAGTCAGTTGAGGCAGGGCCCCTGTGGGTACAGATTGGTAACATGGCCCTGGCAGGTGCAGAGCCACAGGTGGGCTGGTGTGCATTAGCGGAAGCCAGTCTGCTGGAGCATTCCAGTGGTCAGGCACTGTCTGCCTGCAAAGTGGCTACAATGAGGGCTTCCAGGAAAGGTTGCACTGCCCATGGGCATGACTAGGGACTCAGGAGAGGCTGGCAAACAGGGGATGTTCACAGTGGACTGGCCTCATCCACAGCAAGATTGCTGTGCTCTGTCCAGATTAGACAGTCACCCAAAGTCTAAAGTCTCCTGGAGGAGAATAACAAATCTTCATGGATGGACATCCCTGACCATGTTCTTCTGTAGCCATTCTGGTGCCAAACACCCTGGTCTTTGCAAAGGCTGAAATCTTTCCCCTGACACTTCTCTTAGCAGCTCACCATGGCAGCTCAAGTGTCCATGGGGGTCATGGGTTTTCCTGCTGCTAGAATTCTCAATATTCCTGGTAACAGCAGGCCACTCCTTACTTGTTCAACTCATCACTTCCCCAGGAGTCACTGGGTGCCAGCACTGGGGTTTTAGGCAACCCATGTAGGGTTCCCAATTTCCTCCTCCTTCAGCCCAGCATCTGTGTTTTCCCTCCATCCACTCTCAATGCCTTCCCTCAAGATCTACTCAAAGTGTGCCAGTCTTCCCAATGTTCCTGTCACTCAGTGGGAGATGTTCCTCCTGGCTGCATAAAGTCAGACAGTTTGGCTCCCCTCTCCACCTTACTAGTGCTTTCAAAGCGTGATTACCTACACCGTATGACTTTAATGATGCTATTGAGGCTCCGAATTCAATTGACCTCCTCTCATCCATCACTAAGGAGTTATTTCTTTGAGCTTGATGAATAGTCTTTCCATTTACATAAATGCTGTCTATATGAAATATATGGATTGATATAAATTAAACTTGTGAATTATTTCACTGGTTTGAATCTACAGATTCAAGCTAATTTTATGAGAGATAGGGAAAAAATAGTTATTTTTGGTAGCTACTGACTGAGAAGGGGTGGGAGGGAATTTTCAGGGCATCTAGAGAAGACTGTACAGAAGACTGTACTAAGACCAGAGATTGGGATGGTCTCTGAGAAAGTCAAAGAATGCTGACAACCACCAGAAGTGGGATAAGCCAAGGAAGCATCCGTCCCTAGATTCTTCATTGGGAATGAGGGTTAGATTTTAGATTTATGACTTTCAAAACTGTGAGAAAAAAATGAAATTCTGTTGTTTTATAACACCTAGCTTTTGGTGATTCATCATAGAAACCACAGAAAACTAATGCACCCAATTAAAAGTTCTTACCCTATTCTAGCCTTCCTGACATTCTTGATTATGTTTTAACTGAGATGATACTGCAGTTCATAGAGACAGTCCTTTTGCTCTTATCTCAAAATCACATGGATTTTCCTAGGTACCATCACACACGTCTTTTCTGCTGTCTAGTAATTATGGTGATCTAAATTGTAAAGCCATGACCACAGAAACATCAGTAAAACAGAAGTTCAGCATGCAGAGAGATAGTGAAAGAAATAGTGAAGGAAAAAGAGAGAGAGAGCAGTTGAAAAGGACCTCCAAATAGGCCGGAGTCATGATTTCTCAGAGGGCTAAGAAGGAGAGGAGAGAAAACAGTTGGAATTCAGTACCAAAACATGTTAAAGAATATGGAATTAGAGAGACACAGATTCAAATCTCAGCTCTAAATTTTACTATAATAATATTGGGCACCTATTCCAATTTTTAAACTAAATAAGAAACAAAAGTTAAATAGTCAATACAATTATTGATACAAAGAGTTTTTAATCAAAATTAACATTGCTATGTTCTTTTGCTTATTATTAGCATTCTTCCGTATTACTTGAATAAAAGAGGTTTCTTCTGGTTTTGTCCATAAACCTTCTCACAAATAAATACTCATGAAGTAGAATTTAGTGTAATAATGTTCTTATCTAGCATGCTCAAATGAGATTTACTCATAAGTGCTGGTCTGAAAATAGTCGCATGGTCATTAACAAAACTTCCCAAGGCAGTTGTTTATTTTAATATAATATAATATGAATTTGCATTAAAAATCTAAATTTGAACTCAGGCATATCATGTAGAGTTTAAAGGGAAATACTATTTTATGACTGCTAAATCACAATTTTTGGGAGAAGTTGTCAAATGGTAATAGGATTCATGAAGAACTGCATATTTCAGGGTTGGTGTGTTCTAAAATTTGTGGATCTTATATACTTCTATTAGTCATTTTTTTCAGCTTTCCTTATCATTTTATTTTTATAATTTTTTGTCCAATTATACCTTGATGCACTGGAGTTACTTTGTCTGATTTGTATACTTTTAAATCTTTTGCTTTACTTGATGAATGAATTATTAAAATATGAGAATGTGTGAAGAATTATCCTCCATAATTGTTTTTATTTCCTAGAAATCAAAAAGAAAAACAGTATGTGTTTGTATGTGTGTGTGTATAGGAGATAATTTTTTCCAATTACTTGAAAATGAGCTAAGGCTATTTTGTCAGTTCAGGGTATTTTTTTTTTTTTGATATAACACTAAAAATGCTAAAATGCATAGTTTTACTTTCATTAGAAAGAATTTATTGCATATTTTTTCTCATTTGTGGTAATGGGGATTACATGAATAAAACACTGTGCATTGGGGGGGCGGAGCAAGATGGCCGAATAGGAACAGCTCCAGTCTCCAACTCCCAGCGTGAGTGACACAGAAGACCGGTGATTTCTGCATTTTCAACTGAGGTATTGGGGTCATCTCACTAGGGAGTGCCGGACAATTGGTGCTGGTCAGCAGCTGCAGCCCGACCAGTGAGAGGTGAAGCAGGGCAAGGCAGCGCCTCACCTGGGAAGTGCAAGGGGGAAGGGAATCCCTTTTCCTAGCCAGGGGAAGTGAGACACACAACACCTGGAAAATCAGGTAACTCCCACCCCAATACTGCGCTTTAAGCAAACAGGCACACCAGGAGATTATATCCCACAACTGGCTGGGAGGGTCCCAGGCCCACGGAGCCTCCCTCATTGCTAACACAGCAGTCTGTGATATAACCCCAAGGCAGCAGCGAGGCTGGGGGAGGGGCGCCCGCCATTGCTGAGGCTTAAGTAGGTAAACAAAGCCACTGGGAAGCTTGAACTGGGTGGAGCTCACAGCAGCTAAAGGAAACCTGCCTGTCTCCGTAGACTCCACCTCTAGGGACAGGGCACAGCTAAACAACAACAACAAAAAAAGCAGCAGGAACCTCTGCAGAGGCAAACAACTCTGTCTGACAGCTTAGAAGAGAGCAGTGGATCTCCCAACATGGAGGTTGAGATCTGAGAAGGGCAGACTGCCTGCTCAAGTGGGTCCCTGACCCCTTGATGGGAGACATCTCCCACTAGGGGCAGTCTGACACCCCACACCTCACAGGGTGGAGTACACCTCTGAGAGGAAGCTTCCAAAGTAAGAATCAGACAGGTACACTCGCT
>NW_012115488.1:20169553-20198716 GCF_000951035.1 Colobus angolensis palliatus | reverse complement strand
GATGGGTGCAGCACACCAACATGGCACAAGTATACATATGTAACAAACCTGCACGTTATGCACATGTACCCTAGAACTTAAAGTATAATAAAAACAAAACAAAACAAAACCAAAAACAAAAAGACACTGTGCATTCAGACAATAATGCATTCTTTATTATTTACCTTAGGAGAGGAAGTTTTCCACAAGCAGTTTCTCAAAATACTTGAGTTAATTAACTGAAATGGTTGCAACATCACATAAACAACTAGATTCTAGTTACATATGGCTAGCAAGAAACATTACTTTCCCTTCAAATGACAATCCCAAATACATCTGCATTTTAGGGTGGTGTTATTGTTTTTGGTTTTGACGTTGTCTGTCATATCCTGCAGGTGTCTGTTGTCTTATCCTTTCCCTCCAGGTCTTGTGGGAAGTGATAGGTAGTACATTATTGTATTCGTTATGGTAACAATATATGCTATAACATATATGTAATAAAATAAGTGGCTGAAATCAGTATTTAAAAAACTCAGTTTCTTAGGTGACATCTGAGGATAGGCGAGCAGCATTTTGTTCCACATTGTTTTTGGAGTTGCAGACTGCAAAGGATGTGCCATATGGAGAAAAACAACTTCCAAAATTGCCTTGGGTTCTGACATTCTGTTTGAAATGAGAAAGTGTGAAGTCACATTTCCTTCTTAAATTCTGGTTTGAAATGTATGTATTTCACTCTGCTCCCATTTTATGGGCTAGAATGAGTCACACAGTCCTATTTTGCCAGCTTGGGGGAAGCTGAGAAATGTGATTCCAACTGAGTAAGGCTTCCCCCCAAATTTTGTACTGTGAAGTCTAAGCATGAACCTGCCACAGCTGTTTTCTAAGGACAAAATATCCATGGACTTACTTTTCCAAACACACAGAACACAGCTCTGATGGATTTTCATTCTTCTTAACCCTGCTCCATATTCTGCTATTTCAGTCACTAATTTTTTAAAGTTATTTTACTTTCATGTTTAAATTTTAATATTGAGATAATTTTATATTTATATACAAGTGTAAGAAATAATACAGAGGTTCCATGACCACTTTATCAAATTCTCTCCAATTTTATTATTTTTAAATTTTTTTAATTTTTATAGATTACAGGTACATGTGAAGATTTCTTACATGCATATATTGTGTAGTAATGCATTCTGAGCTTTTAGTTTTCCCCTCCCCTGAATAGTAAACATTGTACCCAATAGGTAGTTTTTCAACCCTCACCCCCCTCCTACCCTTTCACCTTTTCTAGTCTCCAGTGTCTGTTATTCCACTCTATATGTCCAGGTGTACTCTTGTTTAGCTCCCACTTATAAGTGAGAACATGAGAACATGCAGTATTTGACTTTCTGTTTCTCAGTTATTTCACTTAGGATAATGGCCTCCAGTTCTCTCTTCATTGGTAATATTTTACAAAACATACAGCCAAGATATTGACGTTAATACAATTACAATAAAAAAATTTCAATCACTATAAGTTTTCTTTATGCTACTTTTATAAGCTACACCCACTTCTTTACCTCCGTATCTTTTCTTTAAATTCCGGTAGCCAGAAATCTGTTCCTCATTGTCTTTTTTTTTAATCTGAAGAATGCTATATAGAGGGAATCATAACATAGGTAATCTTTTGGCATTGGCTTCTTGTGCTTTTCACTCAGAGTTATTCTCTGGTGATTCACCCTGGTGTTGTATGTATCGAGAGTTTGTTACTTTTTATTGCTGAGTAGTATTTCATGGTATGATGGTATGAAGGAAAATACCAGTTACATTAGAAACATACACACACACACAATCATAATAATGAAAGCATTTCAGAGACAAAGCAGTTAAATAATATTTTCAGATACTCTTATTCTGCAAATATAAAAGAGGTTACGCATATTTTCTTACTCCTTAAAAATGGGTAGCTTGGAGGTGTTAACAAAAGTAATAAATTCGGTTAAATATTTAAAGATGTTTATTCTGAACCCAATACAAGCGACTTTGACCCTGGACACAGTCCCAAGAGGTCTTGAGAACATGTGTCCAAGGTGTTACAGCTTTGTTTTACACATTTTAGGGGGATAGAAGTTACAGGCAAAGACATAAATCAACATATGTAAGGTATACTTTGATTCAGCCTGGAAAGGCAGGGCATCTCAAAGCATGATTTGGGGGCTTACAAGTCATCGGTGGATTTAAAGATTTTCTGATTGACAATTGGTTGAAAGAGTTATGCTTTGCTTAAAGAGTTGAAGTCAGTAGAAAGAAATGTTTGGGTTTAGATAGAAGGTTTTGTGAAAGCCAAGGTTCCTGTTATGTAGATGAAGACTCTAAGTAGCAGGTATCAGTGGGAATAGATGGTAAATGTATCTTTTTGGACCTTAGGAACTTACAAGGTCTCACATTCTTAGTTCTATGTCTCTTGGATCTTGAAAAAACTTAAAAAGGAAGGAGAGTCTGTACAGAATGCAAATTTTTGCTACAAGAGATAACTTCAGGGCCATTTCAAAATATGTCAAATAAATATATTTTGGGGTAAAATACCTTGATTTTCTTCAGAGCCTGTTATCTGTCATATGATGCTATACCAAAGTCAGGTTAGAATTTGGTATATTATTGATATGAAGAGTCAGTTTTGTCAGTCTCATGATCTCTATTTTAATGTTAATGCTGGCCAGTTGTGTCTAAATCTCAAAGGGCAGGAATTATAATGAGGGAGGTCCAGCCTACCTTTCTGTCATGGCCTCATCTAATTTCTAAAGTTTCTTTGTGACCCCATCTGTCAAGAGGGGCATCCACTCAGTCTGTTAAGGGGACACAGAATCTTATTTTTGGTTTATATAGGATACTTTCTAAAGAGTACTGTATGGAATTGAAGAAAAAAATAAACAACAGTAATTTTAAAGTGGAGAAATTTGATAAACACTACCTGAGTTAGATGATTGAGATTAACTTTAATAGTAATAAGTCACATTATGGTGTATTTCCTTAATAAGATGTGATGTGTCAGAATGGCACTTTATTTCTGTGGTGTTCTTCCCCAAAACCCTTTACCCTAGTCTAAGAAAATTGTCAAACAAATCAAAATTGAGGAACATTCTACAAAACACCTGACTAGTATGCCTCAAAACTGTTAAGACCATTCATAACAAGCAAAGTCTGATAAATTGTCATGGCCAAGAGAAGACTAAGGAGACATTACTAACTGTAATGTTGCTATCTGGATATGATCCTCAAAAGAAAATAGCATTAGATAACAACTAAAGAAATCTGGAGACAATATAAACTTTATTTAGCAATAGTATTAATATTGGTTTATTATGAGAAATGTCTCATACTAACATAAAATTTTAATAATAGAAAAAACTGGGATTGGGTGCTGTTAGAATGCTAAAATTTTTACTACTTTTATGTAAATCTAAAGCTATTCTAAAATTTCTTTTAAAAATTCTTAAAATTGTGTTTCATTTTAATTAGTTCTGAGTGACATCATCTGGAAAATTATTGCTGGCCTGAACTGAATTTCTTTCCAATGAACAATGGGACATTCTTTAATCAAATGTATACAGACCAGTGATTCATTTTGTTCTATCTAAAGTTGTTTAAATTATTAATTAAGACAATGATTATGAACTCCTCCTTTCTAGTATTTAATATATCCTGATGTTCCCCTTCAGAGAATGGTTATGTTTATTTCTTTTTTGGTATTTGTAGTTTTATTTGTAATTGATATATTCTTCTTCATTGTTTTCTTCTTAATTTTTCTCTGTTAGTGTTTATCTTTGACATTCCTTTGTCTCTTTTATTTAATCAGCCACTATGTACTTTCATCATGCAATGCAACAAGTACAGAATGTATTCATATATTGGATTATTATTATATATTACAATGGAGTAATAACATACCTTTTCTTTTTTTTTTTTGAGACGGAGTTTGCTCTGTCACCCAGGCTGCCAGGCTGGAGTGCAGTGGCACGATCTCAGCTCACTGCACCCTCCACCTCCCAGGTTCAAGCAGTTCTCCTGCCTCAGCCTTCCTAGTAGCTGGGATTACAAACACGCGCCACCACATCCAGCTAATTTTTGTATTTTTAGTAGAGACGGGGTTTCACCGTGTTGGCCAGGCTGGTCTCAAACTCCTGACCTCAAGTGATCTGCCCGCCTTGGCCTCCCAAAGTGTTGGAATTACAGGCGTGAGCCACCGTGCTTGGCCTACCTTTTCTTAATCTGTCTTAAATTTGCAAAAAAAAATTAAAATAAAGTAGGGAATATTATTTTCAGTGGCCTTTTCAACAGTCAAAATTTGCATGTTTCTTCAATTAGTGCTATGTACTGTGGATTAAATATTATTCATATCTTGTAATAACCTATCCTTACCCCCATTTGATATAAATGAACCCAGTTCTGTTGAGGAAGTTCTGATATTGTTCTGAAAGAATTACATTTTACTGGCAAGTGACAGCTACCTCTCTTACCAAACATCCTACAATCCCTTTTATTTCTGAAGCCTATCAAGATTAGAACATTTTACAGTTCTTTTTCAGTAATGATCTATATCTTGGCTTCAGCTAACATCCTAGTAGGAGAGAAATGACCTTAGGTAAAATTGTGTTGTGAGCCATTTACTTTGCTGCTGTCCTATTTTTCTGTGCACAGGTATGAAAGTGGTTCCAAGTGTACATTTTAAAGAAGATAAAATAAGGCTAAAATCCTGACTATGACAAAAATAAGTTATTGAATATTGTATTTGTGGAAGCTACTTCTCTGTCCTTCAAATGTGTAACTATAAAATAGGAAAAATAATTTCTATCTAATAGCTTCTCGTGTGAGCATTAAATTTGATAATTTGTGTAAAGCATCAGAAGAGTGCCTCTGTACATCACAGACACTCAAAAATAGCAGCAATCTTACCTACAGGAATCTTCGATATAATGCTATACAAATGTTCTGATGAAATCTCTACTAAGCCATTATAGGCTATTCACGCTCTTAAATTCATTCACTTGTTCCTATAGCACAGCTAGTGAGAAATATAGTTATGTGTAAAACTTTAACAACAAGTTTCACATGTAAAACAAGACCTTAGTAAAGGGCTCCTTTGCAATGGGCATCATCAATGACTTACAACATACAAATTCAGGAGAGAATAATGAGGATATGTCATATAACATTTGCAGAGTACAACACTGTAGACCTGACTATGCTAACTTACCTATAATTGGATTCAGATATTCTAGGGCATATTTAAGTATGTGTTGGGGAGAGGTGAGAGGTGGAAGCAGAGAAGTCATGTATGTTTAACATCAGACTTGACTCAGGCTGAGAATAAAAAGTAAAGAAATAATAAATGTTTTAATAACACATAAATTATAGGTCCAAAATAATATAGCATCAGTTTTGAATAATAGGCAACAGTGTTCTTGCTCAAAATTTTGTCTGTGTGACTTGACATTATTTTGGTTAGTATTCACATTTTTATATTTTATTTCATTTTATTATCAGTTATTATAAACAAGGTCTTAACATCCTAAATCCTAGTAACTTTTCAGATCTCTACAAACATTGTTGCCTGAATATATAAGCAATATTTTTCTTTATTTCTTTGCTTATCCTTGTTCTTATTATATGACCTGACAATTTTTTGTGTTAATTATTTAAAATAATTATAACTAAGCTTTCTCCTAATGTTTTAGTCTAGTCAAATAATTCAGTATATTCTATTTTTACTATTTTATGGACTTACCAGTAGCCTGAATTTCCTATTAATTGCATATTTTGTTATCTCGTGTCATATTCCTTGTCCTCAGTCATTAACAGTTAAATTGTCTAAATTTAGATCACTGAGTAACCTCTCTCAGATGCTATCGATTTTAAAGCATATTTTCTGCCTAAAGCCCTTTACCGTCTCAACTTTTCCTAGACTGTTTTCAGTGTTCATTCTATGATGTACACTTCCTGACCCTGTGAATTAGGCTTCTGTGTGCTGTATCATGTTCAAAGTGCTCTCAATCCAAAGGCAGATTAGTCCTCAGATTTCTCCTGCTGATTTTTTATGCTCTGTCTTCAAAAATTGTCAGATTTATTAGGCTCTGGACATGCCTTTTGTGATTCCAAACTGTGACTACATTTAATCAAACTTTTTTCTTATTAAGAGCTCTGTGACTGTGGCTATAATTGGCATTTCTACAATTCCCTCCTTCAAAAATTCCTTTACATTTTAAATGACCTGTTAGTGATAAATTGTTATAGCATAATAGCATCTAATTTTCCCTACTCCAGTAAGAAAATGGTGGGTTTTGTCAAGGGTGATTATCCTGCAAGGAAAAAAAACTGAGGAGAGAAATGTGGTCTGATCATGAGTGACCAGACAGAGAATCCTGGAAAGATGGAGGTTATCCTGAATCCACTTCTTAGGTCAGCAGGACATCTGAGAGAGACTTGAAGCTGTGTCTCTTCAAGAGAGGCAAGACAGTATTCACAAGTAAGGCAGAGCTGAATCTTGGAGAACTGGCCAAAGATTCGTAAGCACTTAAAAATGTGGGTTTCCAGACTTTTTCAAGAATATTTTCTAGCTTCTAGTCAAATGGATCTTACATTAACTTATCTGTTTTCGTCCATAGGTAATTTAGTTATTTCCTAATCAGTTCCATTGTGAGTTGTGATCAAGAAAATCTTGTGACCCAATGTCTTTCTGATTACAACAATGTGATTGTTGCGGGGCTATGAAGATAAAGACTCTGTGTATAGGGAGCCAGCTTTCCTCAGAAGGTTGAGATCCATAACTGCATTTACTACCTCAGGGAAAAATATAGAAACTTATTTCACACCAGAAAGAAATCTCTTGGTCTTGAGCACTGAGGCTTCAGAATATTGAAGGCAGTGGACTTGTTAATGTTGAAGGTGATGGACTCTTGAAGTGTGTAATGTGATGTACCCCCTTACTCCCACCCTCTCAGCCTGGCCCTCAGATGAGATCAACCAGAAGATGAGAAGAAAAAAAAACAAAAAAGACAAAAAAAAAAAGAATCCAGATAAGTTGCCCCTGGGGTTCTGCCAGACCTTGGGTTTAGTAGAGAAGGGCTTCTAAACTTTGAGACAAGTCAGCTCTAGGGAGGGTCAGAATGAAAATTTTAAAGTAAGCAATCACTATTCTTGAATAATTCATTTTTAGTGCTTATTTCTTTCAAGAGAATGCAATTGGGTTCAAGTTATATCAGAGTGCAAAAATGGGAAGACTCTAATCTGGCATTTACTGATTTGGAGATACATAAGTGATTATATATATACACAATATAAAGTATATCTCTATATAAAGTATATATACATGCATATACATATATCTAATATATATGCATACACATGAACATATATACATATACAGATATAGATAGGTACACAAATGGATATATACACACAAATTGATATATATATATATAAACACATGTATGGATATATATACACACACATATCTATATAGATATGGATACAAATGGATATATATAGACACACAAATTGATATAAATGCACAAATGGATGTATATATACACACATATCTATATAGATACCAATATGGACACAAATATATATATAGAGATAGAAAGATAAAAGAGTATGTATGTATGTATAGATAGATATAAAAGTATGTCTGTCTATCTGTCTATCTATCTATCTATCTATCTAATCTACTCTTCATTAAGTAACACTGATGGGGAATTAATTGACTAATTGGGGCCAATCCCAAGGAAAAATTTAGCCACGTGGAAATAGTCTTTCCTCTTGTTTAAATACTAAAAAGTAAATGTTCTTTTTGTTAAAACAGATGGTGGCTACAGCTTATGGTGTCATGTTCAATAGAAAAGAGCAGCAATAGTATCCCATAAGAACAGAAATAGGTACCCATTTTTTAGTTTTCTCCTACATTCTTCCCTTGATCAAGACATATATGGAATTTTAGGGTGTGTGTGTGTGTGTGTGTGTGTGTGTGTGTGTTTTAAAGTAACTCAGAAAATTTTAAAGTAATTTCTTCTCCATGTCTTCAAAATAATATCATGAAGTTATTAAGTTATAGAAGCATTAAGCTTTAATATAATCAGAAATATTTCTGCTTCCACTATATTTTGTAAGCAATTCATAATAAAAATTATAATTTATATATGTATAGAATAATTATGAGAGTTTGATTTAGTGTATTTGCAAAAAATATATAATTATTACTTTTGCTTAGTTCAACTAGTAGTTTTTGAGCCAACTGTTTTGTGATACTAGAGATAATGACCTTACAATTGGGCCTTGTCCCCTCAATAGTAAAACAATATTTAAATACCTGTAATATAGCTTGAACATTGGAAATTACAATTGATTATATATTCCAAGTTAGGGTATATTTAGCAAAGATTTATATTCTGGAGCAATGTTCTTATCTCATCACAGAAACACATTTTGGTACACCTTTTGGACATTTATTTGTGAAAATCAAATAATTATGAGATGTCTGAGTTCTCTTCTATCCAGGTTTAGCACTTGGAGGATAAAGGTAACTTTGAGTCATTCCCTTGGAAACTGTCATTTCTTAAATTATTTATATTTTCAGGAAAGATTACTTGTTATTGATGTGAAATATTTATAGAAAACTAAAGGCTTGCTTACAGAACTCTTTTCTATGATGATGTAGCAGCAAAAGTGAATAATTTTTCATATCTGAAATAAATTACCTTAAAAAATGCTTATAAGATAAATACATAAAATTAATAATTTGTAAACATGTGGGGTTTGCAAAATGATTTTGGTAGTGGTTCATATTTATATATATATAAATCTTACAACAAGAATGATACTAAAGACTGAATTTTCAATGATCCTGTAATTTAGAGGAAAGACAAAAAGCTGTCCCTGATTTTGCATGCTGATTAATGCCTTTTTTTGTGTGGTAGTGCAAAATGTTCTGACAGTAACATTGAAGGAAATTATTTATTTTTTATCAACTCCCAAAATGATGTTTGGGCGTTAAAACTAAAGGTAGAAATGGTAAATAGGCGCACTAGGCATTTCAGCAGTGAAAACATGCATACCTAAGCACAGCATTGTGTAGACACCTGGACTGGAATGTGTGTTTCTGGTCTAGTTCCTCTGATGAAGGAGGGTTTTTCAGTGCCATTCCTGCAGTTTATCTTATAAAGGAGACAATGGGAATATCTGAGGGAAAGAATTTTAGAATGGTAGAATGGTGGAGGAAGAAGGAATATCTACCCTTCCTTATTAGAGAGAGAAGTGGAGACTTATTGCTCTTTACCTCCTCAGTCTCATAGCAGCAAGGAACTGAATTATGCCATCCACTAGAATGAGTTTGGAAATGAATCTTCCCAGAATAAATCCATGAACCTCCATGAAATCCATGAATAAATAAATGAACCTCCAGATAAATCCAGCCCATGTGACATCTTGACTTTGGACTTGAAATTGCCTAAGCAGAAAGACAAACTAAGATGGCCTAGACTTTTCACCTACAGAACTGGATCAGAATAAAGGAGTATTGTTTTAAGCAAGTGAGTTTATGCTTTGTTACACAGCAATAGGAAACTAATGCAGATAGACATGAAATTCATCTTGTTCTTAAGTTTATATTCTGTTTTCTCAAATGACATTTCACAGTTATTACCATCACCTCCTCCCTCACTTGTTTACTTTGTTATGAGTTGAGAAAATCCTTGATAGCTTTGAAGTGCTTTCCCACTGGGGAAATGAACTAACACAATATGCTCTCAGCAAGTGTAGTAAATACTGGTTGTTTTTTTAAATGCTTATGATAAGATTAGAATCTGAAAAATTGTTTTAACTTGATGGGATATTTTCTATCCCTTTAGATAAGATACTAATTTACATCCATTTGAAACTCTTCAAATCATAAATGCTCATTATACTTCTTCATTGTTAGTATGATCAAGCCTTATGCATGCATATTTTAGCACCACTTGAAATTGCCACAGTCCTTTGAACAACTAAGTACTGGAGAAAATGAGGACTGCATTTCCCTCCATCTTGTTTTCAGAGATAGATGCATTTTCCATAGCAAATGCCTAACAAGCTGAACAGTTTCAAGGGCCCTATTGATGGAAAACACACCAGACAGTGCTTTGTGAAGCAGGCTCTCCTAAATTTTCCTACAATGTCATTTGAATGAGTACCATTTTCTGATTAAAATTAACAAAGAACTTATATAATAAAAATAAATCTTATTATAAAAAGAAATAGTATATATTATATTTTTGGTAGTGGTTTTTTTAATGTGAGGACTAAGTGCATACATTAACATAACAAAACGAATTTGCAATGTCAAGGAGAATATTTCTTAGGCAATAAAAAGTTTAAAAAACAATTACTGAGAACACCTTAAAAATTATTTTTTTTTACTTTAAGTTCACTGATTCTATTGTTCTCTTCTGCCACTTTCCCCTCATTATAATTTTAAAAAGTTAAAATTGAGACATGTCCAGCTAATTCAGTTTGTATAGAGATACAAAGCACAATTTTATAGGTGAAATTCACGATATAAATACTGTAATTTAAAAATGCTGAAAATAATTGAATTAAAATTAGGGAGTTTTATAGTTGAGTATAGCTATGCAAGATCAGTTATACATGACTCAAAGCCAATGAAATCACCATCCCATTAATGTGTTTATTTGAGGTTTTGTTTTTTATGAATTTATTAGGATTTGCCTTTCTGTAATATTTAGAAAATAATTGGGAAACCAATTAGGAAGGAGGAGAAAAACACATTTGTAAAATACATTTTATAATTTTTTTTCATTGATTTATTTTGACAATATTTTATAGTACCCACTACTATACCCATTTTACAGATGAGAACTGAAAGGCTTATTTAGAATTTAAACTGTCCTTGATGATGTATCTAGCTAGTTATGTAGCCAGGATTCAAATCCAGATTTTCTGACTACTTGTCTCAAGACTTAGATAACTCTACATTCATGCTATAAAAACACTCAAGTATTCCAACCAAAATTCCTATTGAATATGTTGAGGAACACAATAAACTCATCTTAGTATTTAGTTGGGGCGAATAAGGTCTGCAAAGAGCTAAGTGATCCAAAAGAAAAGAGTATAAAGAAGGAGAGACTTGTTCTACCAAATATTAAAATGCTATTATTGCATCTATTGCATCGATGGAGAGATATAAAAATAGGTAGAACTATATGTAAGTATATTTACGCATGCTTAAGTACATTTTTATGTGTTTCTATTTGTATATCTTACATTAAAGTATTTACAAAACTAGGGGTTTGCATTGATATCTCCAGTCCCGCCCATCTACTTTATTTTTTCTCATTTTGTATTTGAAACTTTTTATACAACACTAAAAAAAGGTATGTATAGAGAGATATATATGCTATATATACACACACACACCATATATATACCATATACATACATCCTGGGTATATATATCATATATATACATCATATGTGTATATATACCATATATACATCATATGTGTATATATACCATATATACATACTGTGTGTGTGTATATATCCACACACGCCATGTATATATAAATGGGGGAGTGGGGAGAGAGATATAAGTAGATAAATAGTTACAATGACATGTCAATAGCAATGAGCAGGCTTAGTTAACACATCTTCATTTCTATATAACATTTTCAATCATAAGAATCTAAGGGCTCCTTAGAGGAATGAAGAGGTGTGGAGAATTTCAAGATAAACCTGGAAAAAAATGATAGAACATGTTTTAGGGTCACAAATTCTACTTAGTGGTCCTCTGCTGGTCAAATCCGGAATAATTTGAGCATCAAAATGAATAATGTATTACAATACATTGAATATAATACAAATCTAGAATCCTGAATCCACACAGATATAGACAAATGTGATAAATCATGAAAAAAGTAAGTTGTTCTTTAATCATGAGTGCTAACTAATAAACAATTGTGTAGTTTTAACAATAATCAACAATAGAATAATATGCATTCTTAAAAAAGGAAATCCTGTCATTTGCAATAAACATGGGTGAACCTAGAGAACATTATGGTAAGTGAAATAAGCCAGACATAAAGTCGCAGTTACGTCAGTTATGTAGGATGAATAAGTCTACAGATCTAATGTACCGTATGAGGATTAAAGTTAATATAATGGTGTTGTATACTGGAAGTAGTTTTTTTGTTTTGTTTTAGGCACTCTTGTCACCACACACAAACACACAAAAATATAACCTATGTGAAGTGATTGATATATTAACTTACTTTCCTATAGTAACCAGTTTACTATGTATAAGAACATCAAAACATCACACCTTAAACATAGACAATAATGCAAAAATTATTTTGGATGTTAAAACTAGTGAGGAAAATACTGATTCAGAACACGATGATGTAATTCAAAGTACATCTACAAAAAATACTTTTTCAGTGTAAAAAATAAGGTAACACTATAGTGGACGATTTGGGCTGAGACCTTGTTACTCAAGTGAAAAATAAACTTAATATAACCAATATTAGAACAATATTTTGTGTCTCAATATGATGTATTAATAGGGCACAATATATCTGTGTTATTCCTCTCAAAAATGCATAATTTAACTCTAATCTGAGGAAAATTGGGGAAAAATCCAAATTGTGGGGGATTCTAGAAAACAACTGACCTGTTCTCTAAAAATATCAAGGTCTAAAAGCAAAAAAATGGGGGAAATATTTCATATTAAAGAACAGTCATGACAGTAAAATTCAAGGTGTAAGCCAAGTCTAGAGGGTGGGATGTTAAATAACCTGATTAGGATAACCAACAATGTTTAAATATCGATTTTGCATTAGAAAATATTACTAAATCAATTGTATTTTCTGAGTTAGAAAAATTTATTGTATTTATATGAGTATATTTTTGCTATTAGGAAATTCATAGCGAAATATTTAAAAGTACAGAAGTAAAATGTCTGTAACCTGCCCTGAAATGCTTCATAAACAAATGTCTATATATGATTTATGTGTTTATATATATGTTTTTAAAATATAAAATTAAGCATAAGAAAATGAAGAAAAATGCAAACCAACAGATAAATCTGGGTACGTGACATATGATTCAGATTTTAGTACTAGTGTACCTTTTCCTGTGAGTATAAAATTAAAGATTAAAATCAATAACTGTTTAAACCAAGGATATTGCACAAAAAGTTAAGAAATAGATGACTGAATAGGAAAAGATTTTTCAATGTCTAAAATAAATTGAGATTATTATGTAAAATATTTTAGAAGCTATTTCTAAAGGAGAATACTAGCAGAAAAAAAAAATGTATATATTTCAAGAGTAAACTTTTTAGAAAAGGAGAACCAAAAATCTAACAGGCACATGTATAAAGTAAATAGAAAAGGATCATTTGTGAGAAACATGTAGATTAAGACAATGATCTATTAATCTGAATGACTGGTATAAAGTTGCCTTCCAGTGTACTTGCCAGTCTGTCCTTTAGCAGTTTATACGTTTTCTTGTGGCTTCCAGCTCCTACAAACCATGAGCACTATCTATAAAAATGTTCGCCAAACTGTATGTCTACACTCGCAGAGTTAAATGGGTAAAATGGACTGAATTTACACCATGAAGTATATGACTAAATAGGGGAAATGGATTAAAGATATAGACAGCAATATTGGCAAACATTAATAATACAGTAATTACTGAAGAAAGTACTAAACTTGTATATGACACAATAGCATTTTTTGTGAATTTAAAACACACAAAGCAATGATGCCAATTTTGCAAAAAGTATTCATTAAACACATTAAAGTAATTGCCTACATGAGGGTCAAAAGAAAGCATGGTATGGAGAAACAGATTTCATTGTTCCTTCTTAACAATAGTTAGTATGGTGTTTTCTGTGTGTTTGTTTTGTTTTTATTACATTCATACTAAGTATTTCTCTGTGGAAAGGAATTTACGTTTTTTTTTAAACAATCATACTATTTTCTAAGATTCCTTCTCTCTATATACTGATAATGAGTTGTGTGATGATTTTTTCTTTTTTAATTTACAAACAGTTTCATAGCATTTTTTGTGTTCAAGACAATATTCAAAGTAATTTTAAAATGTGGACTCCATTAATTCTCCTCATAACAATTGTGATATGTTCTCTCATATTCCACCTTAGAAACCTAGGCACAGAGGGGCTAAGTAACTTACCCAGTGTCCTGGCATTTATCGATGGTGGAGTTATGTTTGAGCCTGTGCATGTGGCTCCAGAGATTTCATGCTGATTACTATGACCACTTGCTCCTCTTTATGAGTCATCGTTTCTCAGCCATATGACAAGCTATCTGTAATGGCTCTGTTCTTCTCTAAAACCGGAATTTAACATTACTCTTTAAGAGTGATCTCTATGAGTACTTTCAGAGTGTGTCCAGAAAATGATCTAGGACCATCATTACAGGTTTGAAGACTAAAACTCAGGAAGCCTGTGTCAGTTTGAATGAAAAATCCTTGCGGTTTTTGTTTGGTTTTGTTTGTTTGTTTTTAGTGAAGCATTCTGTCAGTGGCTTTGTGTCAGCAACTGTAAGATATCTTCTGAATTTAGCGTCAATGTCCAGGGATATCAGGCATCAGATTTAAGGGACTGATATCCACTGAGCTTAATCTCAGAAAATCCCCCTCCTTGACACAGAAGACTAAAGCCACACAGGCCCCAAGTAATTTCTCTCTTTCTTTATTATTTATTTATACAACACAGGTACATTGTTCATTAGAGCTAGGTCACGTTTACTCTCTGTAGGCAGAATATGCCTCAAAAAGCTCACTTTGTACAAATTTGTTTTTCTAAAAATGCCAACTCATTCAATTTTGACAACTTTGGTTGCTCACTGCTTCTTTTATCTTTTTGGTGTTTTCTTTACAGTCTTATCAAAAAACCGATTAGATTTAGATTTATCGGTTTTATTTTGTTACATTTCTGTTTTTACTTGTTGCTTTAATTTTCCATCAGTTATTTGAATGACTATATTTACAGAGGTGAATCCAGGATTTTTTTATGACCTCTAGCTTATAAAATTAGGAGGAGTCATTTTTAGACACACGATACAAAAATTGTAGTTCAGAATAAAGTGCAAAGTGAATATTTGCATAGAATAAGGAAAGAGATATGGACAAATTGAACATTTTACAAGAGTTAGTTTGTACAAATTGTCCACAACTTAGCAAATTAAAATAATTGTCAGTTGCCTGCCCATTTTTATAATACTTTACCCTATGTGTTGTTGATTGTTTATTCTTTATCTCTTTATATGCTAACAATTTTTATCTATGAATTTTTTATAGAATTAATAGAATGACAATTCAAACTATCCTCTGAATGGTCATGGAAATGTGTGTTAATTATTGATAACAATAGGTTAACACTGTAAGGAAGTGACTGTGAATCTCATCAATGTAACAAACATAGTAACACATTACTATTACTAAGCTCTAGATTCTATTTGCATTTCATGACATTTCCCATTGCTATTCTTTTTTCTATTCTATAATTCAACCTAGGATATCACACCACAATTAGCACTAATTAAATTTTATTGAGAAAAGTTACAGCCTAAAAGTCAACCTTATACTTACGACAGCTGTGCCATTGATGAACCCTTTTCATTTATACAACATCTTTACATGCTTAACATATTATATAATCCAAAGTTCAACTCATATGTTACTAATTCAGCAAAGTCTTCCGCCTGTTCACCAGGGACAGTTTGTCACATTGTTATTTTTCTTCTCATGGTAATGTGTTTTTGCTGTTAGCATTCCACTCACTGTATTGCCAAAACAGTGCAATTCTATTTTTACAATGAGCCCCTTGAGAGGATAAAATATGTTTTTTTAAATTTTAATTCCCAACGTATAGCACAATAGAGGGTAAATTATAGATATTTAACAAATTTTTGTTGATTCTATGTTGAAAACATTGTGCTTTCAAGACATAGCTTGATGAAATCTGATCCATATTATGTAATGTAAAAGTCTTTTTGTGCTTAAAGTTATGAGTTTAACTAATTTTATCCATTTCACTGGATATGCTTTTCCATGAATATTTAAGTAAATAATGCCAGCACTTTTTGCTTTGTAGCGTTTTGAAAACAAAAACACCTGGTATTTCAATTTCAAGACTCACATGTATAATTAAAAAGACAAAAGAAAAATTGTTTTGAAATTCATATAATATAAAATAAAATTTACATGACATAAAGCCCTTCAGATTACTAAACCTAAAAAGCCCAGTTTTCTTTCTAAGTATTAAAATTAAAAATTCAGGCCGGGCGCGGTGGCTCAAGCCTGTAATCCCAGCACTTTGGGAGGCCGAGACGGGCGGATCACGAGGTCAGGAGATCGAGACCATCCTGGCTAACACAGTGAAACCCCGTCTCTACTAAAAAAACACAAAAAACTAGCCAGGCGAGGTGGCGGGCGCCTGTAGTCCCAGCTACTTGGGAGGCTGAGGCAGGAGAATGGCATAAACCCGGGAGGTGGAGCTTGCAGTGAGCTGAGATCCGGTCACTGCACTCCAGCCTGGGCGACAGAGAGAGACTCCGTCTCAACAACAACAACAACAACAAAATTAAAAATTAAAAATTATTTTGTATTTCTGAGCCCGTATCAGTGTAGGCTGAGAGATTCAAGAATGATCCCATACAACTCCTTCATGTAGTCAATTTAATAATTTAATAATATGTCTTTGTAATGTTAACCTCAATGTGAAGTGCCACTATGATCTATCACACAGAACGTATTTCTCATTGTTCATATTTGTTCAGCCTGTAGACTGTAGTCTATATTTAGAATGTATTTCTGGTATTTATAAATAAATGTAAAAAAATCTTTTCACTAAAAATTTGAAAAAAAAATGGAATACTTTGAAGATCTTGTGTCACATTACAATCTGGTCTTCAGGTTTGTGGAAAATTTTCTGGTAGAATTTTCACTTACTTTATCAATGATTTCTATGAGTAATCATTGATTGGTTTAATAGCTTGAAAATTGAAATTGTCAATGTGCAGATTATTACTTGCCTATCACATATTATTCCTTTATTTTGTCTCTCTCTCTGTCTCTGTGTGTGTGTTTATGTGTGTGCCTAAGCAGAATACTCTGCTTATAATTCAGCTAACTGAATTTAGCATATTCCATAGCTCAATGTCTTATCATTCTTTAAGTCTTCATTAATAAAATAGAACTTATAATTAGTTTCCCCCATTTCTTTGACAATGTTTATGGGAGAGGGACTATGAAAGTTTGATGTGAAACTTCTAGAAGAACTTCCTTTTTTAAATTTCTATATTTGATAATAATAATTTTTAAAATAGCTCTTCGTGGGACAGATTTTTTTAAATAGAATAATAAAATATAGTTATAATCTAAATTTTATTGCCTAGCAGTAAATCAATCTCTAATGAGTTTATACTTCAGCTCCATTTAATTTTGGCCTTGAACAAATTTGAGGGCATTTGGTCAGATTATAAATCACTTTTAACTTATCTCCTGAGTACAGAAAACTATAGATTTTTCCTCTACAGTTATACTTAATTGCAGAATGAGTTGAACAATGGAATAGAGCAAAATCTGTGTATGGTTACAACACACACGATATATAGAAATCATGTTTTACAGTGAGGAAGTGAGAGGGTGTTAAGAGTCACACAAGTTTTATAGGATACATGCTTGTTATGTAAGTACTCCAAGCTTCTATAATCAAGCCTAGATCAGACCAAACATATTTTATGTCAGTCTTAAGCTTGGAAAGCCACAAGATTCATATGATTGTTCCTAGTGTCTACAGGGATTACTTAACCACTCTTGGTTCCTATAGGTCTGCCATAACCTGTAATTTTTCTCTTAAGCAGGAATAAACTTTATAATAGTGAGGGTATTACTCAAGGAGTATTTTTGTAAATATGTTATTTTTTCTTTGAGCAAATAATAATAGTGATAAGGATAATAGTTAATTTTTACTGAGCACTTCTATTTTCTAAATGATTGCCTGGAATAAGATTACATATTTCAATAAATAAGAAGTCAGATACTATTGTTATTGCTATATTAAAGATGTGAAAAGTGAGTGTTAGATAAGTTAGATAATTTGTCAATTGTTACAGAAAAACTGTGGTGCTGGATTGAAAGAAAGGCTTTCCTCAGGTATCTATATTTTTAAAAATTGTGTTATCTTCTACAATAATAGGTGATTACTAATAAATTTAATTAAATCACTTGTGCAAAATTCAACTTTGTTTTCCAAACAATTAGGGAGCATTGGGTGATTTCTAATTCCTTTATATACTGGATGCAAGAAGCCAGTATAAATTATATTTGTGCATATATTGGATCCACTTTCCAGGAAATTTAAATTGTATAGTAACTCAATTTATTTTTCAGTTATGCTTTTACAGATGAGATGGTTACTAACTGGAAATTAGAATTTTTTCATTTCAAAGGCTTAGTCACTCATTCATTTGAATAATTAACACAGATTCTACTATCATTATTTATTATATCTTTATTATAAAATAGGTCAATGAGGCATTTTAATTTTTTTATTCAGAAATGAAGAAAAGTAGTTGAATTTAACTTGTCAGCAGCTTCTGATACTTCTTTAAACTTGAGAACGATCAATGTATTTTCTAAATCAAGTCAAATTTTAAAAGCATTATTTAAAAGCACTCATTTGCAAATTAGAGCTAATTCACTACATTCATTAAAGCTACACTCACCTAAAATTATTTTGCTTGATTATGAATATTATAATTAAATGAGTTGGTATGCAAATATCACTTAGGTTCATTTACATATGTTACTTAAATCATAAAGTCTTTTTTTTTTTTTTTTTTGAGATTGAGTCTCACTCTGTCACCAGCCTGGAGTGTAGTGGCACAATCTCGGCTCACTGCAACCTCCACCTCCCAGGTTCAAGTGATTCTCCTGCCTCAGCTTCCCGAGTAGCTGGGACTACAGGCACATGCCACCATGCCCAGCTACTTTTTGTATTTTTTAGTAGAGTTGGGGTTTCACCATGTTGGCCAGGATGGTCTTGATCTCTTGACCTTGTGATCCACCCACCTTGGCCTCCCAAAGTGCTGGGATTACAGGCGTGAGCCACCGCACCCGGCCAAATCATAAAGTCTTATAATCACAGTAAAGTTACTCAAAATACAAAGACTTCTAGTATATTAAGACTAGAAATTACCATCCTGCAAAAGGTATAAATAGAAGTCATTTTTACATGACTTACTTATCTGCCTTACCTTAAAATATAATCATGCAATAAAACTTTTAAAAAATTATTCTCTCAAAATTGTAATATGACATATAAAATATGTGTCTGTGGAATTAAATATATATATATTTATGTAGCCTAAAAAAAATTATAGTAAAACTGAATATATTTAAGAACTAAAATAATGATGATCATAATAATGAGACAGTCGAGTTTTTCAAGCTCATGGTGGTTATAATCATATTCTTCTTGAGGTCATATAAAATAACACTAATAGCTACCATTTTTTATCATTTAATATACAGCATGTTTGATAATAAGCACCTACCTGAATATGTATAAATCCTCACAAAACTTCTATCAGTCTGATGTTATTGTTGTCCTCCAATAAACAAATCAGTAAAATCAGGCTTCAGAAACAAGTGATTTTTGCAGGATTGCATGTGTGAGAAGGGGATAAGTAGCAGTCTGACTCTAAAGTCCATGCTTATAATCTCTGTGCAGTATTTGCTTCAATCACAGACAACAGTAACTGGTAAATTTAGAAACTGAACTCCTGTATTCATGTCTATATTTAAAATTGTTCATGTGAAAATTCAAGTGTGTGTTCATTCTGACACCCAATTAAAAACCATGGAGGTTCTGACATATGACTAAATGTGTAAAAATGAAAACATAAATGTTACTAACAGTGTATCTCTTTTTTACCTCGGTGTGTTGTACTCAACAGAATACTAATAAGAATGGGTGTCACCATATGGGAAATAGACATCAAATATCTGTTTAATTTTATCAGCGATGTAATCACAACAAAATTTTAACTATTGTCTAGTTTTAAGTCTATGTGAGGCTTACCAGGTATTCTCCAATTATGTATAATAGAATAATGTGATTGTCCAAAGGCACAAAACAGATAAGTTAGGATGTGAATATGTAAAATCTCACACTGTTTCCCAATTCATCACAATATTTACTAAAGTGTTCATGTAAACGTTAAGTTCTCTTATAGATATTGAAAATATACTATGATTTATTGAATACAATCAATTTAAAAACATTTTTGGCCGGGCGCGGTGGCTCAAGCCTGTAATCCCAGCACTTTGGGAGGCCGAGACGGGCGGATCACAAGGTCAGGAGATCAAGACCATCCTGGCTAACATGGTGAAACCCCGTCTCTACTAAAAAATGCACAAAACTAGCCTGGCGAGGTGGCGGGCGCTTGTAGTCCCAACTACTCGGGAGGCTGAGGCAGGAGAATGGCGTAAACCCGGGAGGCGGAGCTTGCCGTAAGCTGAGATCCCGCCACTGCACTCCAGCCTGGGCGACAGAGCAAGACTCCGTCTCAAAAAAATAAGTAAATAAAATAAAATAAATAAATAGATAAATAAATAAATAAAACCATTTTTTTCAAGTATGCATCTATTGCTTCAACTTTTGTAATCTTGATTTCTGAAGAAGCCATGATGATGGTCTGAAAAAAGCATCAATGCTTGACACATGTACAATAAAGTTTGGACTTCATGTTGCTAATGGAAAAGAGATGACACTCTGTTTTCCAGAGGACCCAACCCTGCCCCATTACAGCCTTTCCAAACTCTTAGACGGTATCTTGTAAAACTGAAACAGCACTTAATGCATTAAAGTGCATTTGATGGGTTCAACTCTTATAAAGCCTATTTCAGAGAACAAGAAAATTGCAAGTTTTGAAATGGTGTTATTTAAAAATAGTTTTCAAATTGCTTTTTGATTACTTCCTGTACTTACATCTTCCTCCTCTCTGTAATAGACTTCTATTTGAAAATAAGATATAACATTTGAAAGTGTCATTTTACAGATTTACTCCACATCCTCTTGATTTCTTTCATCCATACTTTTTTATGTCTTACTTAATGAAGAAAGGAAAACATATTTTATTTCTTTGGAAAACATAAGAATATTGTAAAACTCCAATTGGACTTAATCGGCACTTAATATATCTTTCAGAAGCAAAGTAACTCTTTTTGAGCTTAATCCTGGGAAAAGTTATCATGACACTTTTCACATAAAAAACCTAAAGATTTTCAGAGTTATTTACCTGAATATCTGGATGTCCTTCTTGGGATTAATACAATCAATAATAACTATAATGAAAACAAATAAAAAGAATGAGCAATCAACTACTTACTGCCTTGCTATGTACTGTACAAAGTGATTTATGTAAGCTATTTATTTTAAACCTCACCAAAATCTTATAAGTACATATCTATGTCCTAATGTTATAAGTAACAAAAACTAAATTAAAAAGTCAAACAACTTAATTCACTCTTAAATATGTACTAGAGAGCACCTTTGTTTACTTATTCACCTCTACAGCAGCAAACAAATCAATAAAAATATGTAAAAGAGATTACCACGTAACTGAGGAGACACACATATACACACACACACACACAGACACTAGGGTAGCCAGAGGTATCTTAAAACACACAAAATTCCTAGTTAAATTTAAATTTCAGATAACATAAATTTTGCTATCTCAGATACTACATGTTTAAAGGATGTCACTACCTGTCATATTTTTAAAGTATATCCCATATATCACGTATTAAAATGTATAATTAAATCTAAATTTCTGATAAATGGCAAATAATATTTTTATGATACATATGTTGTAGGCCATATTTGATCACATTTATATTTAATTTCTAATTTAACTGAAATTTCACAAACATGTACACACATACACACACATCTATATATATATTGGACCATGACAAATGCTATGGAGAAAAATTGTGCTTGATAATTAGAATACAAAATATCAGGGTGAGGGGACTGAAATTTTATATAGAATAGGTTAGATAGGGAGAGTTTACTGAGAAGATTTGAGCAAAGAGCTGAATAAAGTAAGTGAGAAAGCAAGTCAAGGTTATGTAGGAAAATCTTTCTCGGCAGAGGAGATAGCAAGTACAAAAGACTAAACCAGGACTACGTCAATTTACATGGAGCTCAAAGAGTGAAACGAAGAGCTGCATGAGATGAAGTTACAAGAATAATAAATGCTAAAGCAAGAATATAACTCAAGTGGATTTTTGCTAGAATTCTTAAGCACTATGATGGATAACAGATACACAGACAGATATATATCTACTAGTTTCTAATGAAAGTTTAATAACTTTCTAAGAGCGAGATTCAATCCATGTTCATATCCAGAAACACAGATGATAATACCTGTAGGTAGAAACCAAGGCACAAATAATTCATGTAAGTATCCCTATATTTCATTTAGTTTTAATATCATTTACATGTACACATACAGTTTAATGTTCTATAAAAATCATTGGAAAGATCAACAGATAAATCATATCCATGAATTATTTACTTCTAAAAACAATTAAAATATAACACAGCACATGTATACACTAAGTGCCTCACCCTACCTTAAAGTACAAATGGGTTTATAATGTGAGACACTCTGTTTATTATTGTAATTTCCTTTCTCCTTTTAAGAAAATTTATAATTG
Source organism: Colobus angolensis palliatus (assembly GCF_000951035.1). Taxonomy (NCBI): domain Eukaryota; kingdom Metazoa; phylum Chordata; class Mammalia; order Primates; family Cercopithecidae; genus Colobus; species Colobus angolensis. The sequence continues at coordinate 20,175,943 of NW_012115488.1, read as the reverse complement.
AATGTAGCTAACATCTTCATGGAAAAATTAGACCTCTGATTAAAATATGTTGTGTACTAGTACTGTATATTGTATAAGAAGAAGTGCAATTTGCAATTATCTGGTGGGGTGGCATGAAAGGGATCTTCTGAAATCCAGAATACAAACCAAAACACCTGAGAATAACTGATTGAAAAATTATGGGAAAAATTATGTCCTTCGTAGTTCACGAACACATTGAGAGAAAGAATCAAACACAGGGGAAGAAGATCCTACTCGAGCAGAAAAGGCATAGACAGTGATGGTTTACTCATAAAAGGAAATACATTAATCCTTGTAATAAGCATGTTGAGCAGAACAGGAACTTCTAATGAAATGAAATAACTAGAGGGTTGGCTGAATACTGTAAGCTTTCAGTTATTTCCTGGAGAATTTAGCCGATTGAATCATTTGAAATTTCAAACCTCAGTTTTAATCATAATAATGCATTGATATATCAATCATTCACTGTAATTTTTAACATGGAGCGCTCTAAGCAAGAAAATTAGTCTACATGTTACAGACATATGTAACTGCTAAACGATGTAAATTACAGAAAGCTTTCTAAAAGTACCCCACTCCATGAATAAACAGATAGAATAAAGGTTATTCACCATATATGTTGAACTGTTTAATGAAATCTTGAAGTGTTTTTAGTTTTAATATGATTGAACTTCTTCCAAGTATCAAACTAATAATTAGTACTCTGTTGAAAACACCAACTTTCATCTTGAGGGTACATAGCATGGGAGATGGGAGAAACAGTAGTTCACGGACAGCTGTAGATTATGGTTATTTCTTGTGGATGCCAAATATGAGTCTTTTGTATATAGGAGTGATTACAATTCTGATAAAACAATCTTATCCTGAAAAATTTAGATGATAGAACGGGTAACACTAAGTAGATAATGAAGTTAATATCACTGATTTACTTAATATTTCAAATGTAATTATAAATAAAAGTATTTTAAAAGGAAATATTGTTTCAATTATAAAACCAGAACTGTAACAAAATAACAAAAATATACCAATTTAAAATGGTTTTAGTTGCCTTAAATTCTGAAAAATATCAGATAATAAATTTAATAACTTCAAAAAGAGATAGTAACATAATCCAGATGTATATACAAGTGAATATCTGCTAGATATATAAGTGGTTTGATTGGAAATAGCCCATAAGATCATAAAAGCACAGGAGGCAACTAAATGGATACATTTTCAAAATGCATAGCAATTTGGCCTATTTAGCACTGGGTTTCTCTTAGGTACTTTAAGTGTGTGCAGGTAGCTTTGGGACTCAAAACAATCTTTTTTAAAAAATAAAGATTCTTTTGAAGAAAATTGTTCAATGTTATGGACGATGAGCAAGGGAAGAATAAACTTAGGACATTAATTACTTTTTTTGAATGTATTAACATGTTTAGTTATTAGCACAATTCTTCAAAAAGTCAGTGGGGAAATATAACTTTTCTCCAGTAATTTTTATATTTTCACATGGCTTCTAGATTATGGGTTCTGGCTACACAGAGTTCCATGGCCCATTATATATTCTTCCCACAAATACATGTTGACTGCTCCCTGTGAAGATTGAAAAGACAGAAAGAGAGAATCTAGAATTTTTGAAAGTATACAATAGAATAAATGTCTATGTTTAAACAGATACTGATATCAAACAAGCTATTTGCTCCAAAGCCATGGAAACCCATTAGTATGCCTAGCATGTATATGCTACTTTTTGAATGAAGGAGAAGGAGAAAGACAAATTTATGGGGGAAAACCCATATATTTTAAATTTAAACAAATGCCTCAGATCCTCTCATTGACAAGTTACACTTATCAAGTATCCTATATGAACTGAGAGTTCTAGGACTTTGAGCACAATGAAGAGAGAGAAACCACACAGTAGGCTTATCAGAGGAAATTTAATATAAAGAATATTAACTATGATTTAGTAAGTAATCATCATTTAGAGGGAAACTCCAGAGTAATATATTTATTTGTAAATAATGTTTTCAGAGAATCAATCTTTGGCAGTTATTATTTTTTGAGAAGTATTGCTTGTTAAAAGAAACAAGGTATTATCATGGAAAATTATTTCAAAAGGAGTCAAAATAAGTAGATTAATGTTTCTCTTTTGTTAGTATTTCTTTGAAAGCTTCTGCAAATCTAAATGGCTGATTCCCTTCCACATTTAAAATACCTTTTCTTTGTTTTCTCAGGGATATGATGAAAATCTAATGAAACAATGTGGGGAAAAACACTTGGAAAGAATAAAATGTTAACAAAAGTGAGATTTCATTAATGTCATTGACCAAATTGGTCACTTACATACTACCCCCAAATAAGTAAATGTCCCAAATCCCTCTGCCTGTGAAGTGACAATGAGAAGATATATACCAAAAGTAACCATTTCATAAGAACTCTTGCTTTAGTATGTGGTAAGCATTCTCTAACTAACATTATATGACAGTTTCATAAAAGATGCACGGATGCAACTCCGACAAGAGGATAAAGGACAATTCAGGTGGCTCACACCTGTAATCCCAGCCCTTTGGGAGACCAAGGTAGGCAGATCACAAGGTCAGGAAATCGAGACCATCCTGGCTAATATGGTGAAACCCTATCTCTACTAAAAATACAAAAAATTAACCAGGTGAGGTGACAGGTGCCTGTAGTCCCAGCTACTTGAGAGGCTGAGGCAGGAGAATCACTTGAACCTGGGAGGTGGAGCTTGCAGCAAGCTGAGATCACACCACTGCACTCCAGCCTAGGTGACAGAGTTAGACTCTGTCTCAAAAAAAAAAAACCACACAAAAAAAACAAAGACAATTCAGGAAGAAAGGAGATCCATGTGGGAGCTGTGCTCAATTTACATGTATCTGGCTCTGGTCTGCTAAAGCTTGTAAGATTTGAAGAAAAAAGAAAGAAACACAAAAATTGGCTCAGCAGTCAAAGACAGGTTTATTTTGGACAATAAACTTGAGAGGGGCTCTGGCCAATTTTGGTCAGGAGCATTCTTTCTTACAGACTAAGGATATTTAAGCGTTTAGGGAGGGAGAGCTTATCGCAGGCTTGGAATGTTTCTGGGTGGAGGAGAGTTTTATTGGGGGATTGGAGTGTCTCTGGTTGGAGGGGAGGGGAGGTTATCTAGGGGTTGGCATGTCCCTAGTTGGAGGGGTGTTTATCTCAGGGTTGGAATCTCTCTGGTCAGAGGTGTCATTTGTGGTTTATGGTCATGCTGACATTAGCCTTTATGCTGTTGTTTTCTGGGCTGGATTTAGGCGGTTTTTAATCAAGGGGAAATTAAAATGGTTGTGTAATCAAGGGGAACTTAAAATGGAGGTGTTTATCCAAGATGGCGATGCTCCTGCTCTGTCAAAGCTGCACATCTGAACTTTAACAAACAAGTCTGCAAATGTTTTATTTTGCTTTGTTAAATAAAAAAGAAAAAAAACAACTTTGATTTCAGTGTGAATTAGCCATTCATATAACACTGTGGGATTAATATGATATTTAGCTCTGGCAATGACCAATGATAGTTTTTACAGTTGCTACAGAACCTGTTAGAAGCACTAAGTGGGTCATCCAAGTCACACATGTAATCAGGGCAGAAAGTAGGAGAATCAGTCATTTTATTACATCCTGTTATGCTCTTCCTGCGGCCAGATCTCAGGTTGTATTAAAATTTAATTTTATCAATTGCTGTTGAGTGTATCATCCAATAGAAAAACTTACTTTTAGCTTTTTGATATTTGCAATACTTAAATTAGTATGTTAATCTCAGTCTTCTGCACATTTGCATATTTGAACTCAAATTTTTTCCATACTATCACAGTTATGTCAGCTTTTGTTGTAGTATGGTTGTTTGTTTTTTGGTTTTTGTTTTTGTTTTTTGGTAGAGGCAGAGACTAGTTCTGTTGCCCAGGCTGGTCTCAAACTTCTGGCCTCAAGTGATCTTTCCCCATTGGTTTCCCAAAGTACTGGGATTACAGGCATGAGGTTGGCCTAGTTTAGTTTTGATTCATTTTAACCAAGTTTCCTAATTATTACAGAAAAAAGAAACAAAAAAACAGAATAAGCTTAATAGGCAAGTTATAAAAATTATTAACAAGTTATTTGATTGTTTTAAATTTCAAATAGCCTTTCTTTGAAGTGGCAATTGTTAGTTTAACTTCATATGCCAATGCTATACTTTCAAAAATATTTTGTCACTTTAATCTATAATTCTGTGTTGATATGCGTATGTATAAGTAAATATGTGTATAGATAGAGAGTAACAAAGGGAGAAACACAAAGAGAGATCTAATGTTTTTCATTTAAAATATTCTGGAATATTGTATCAATTCTATAGATGCTGCAAATATGCAGCATTTTCATCTATTCATTTGCTGTCTTAGTTTTTTATAATAAGTACAAATTTAATTTAAAAATTTCTTCAATAAATATCTTGAGGTCATATGATAAGACGTTTCCTAGAATAACCATTGATTAATATGGTCTCCATTGGTTCTCTGTGTTTCCTTGACTCCCTTTTCAGAGAATAACAAGACTAAACCTCTTTTAATACATCATTTATCTGTTTCACCATGTTGATGTATCAATAATGCAAAAGCAATAATGATTTAAACTCCTGATGCCTTAGTATGAATCTAAGTGGCATTACATATAGGAAAAGTAATCATACTCTTCACTGACACACATTTACAAAATAAGCCAGTGCCACTTAGTAATAATCATTGCTAATAATAAATAAATTTTATCAAATCTTGACTTGGATATCCTTTTGAAAATGTATGTGAGAAAATGGAAAAAGCACTAAAACACTTCTACTCCAAACTAAAGTATAATAATTGTCTTGGCTGGGCATGGTGGCTCACATCTGTAATCCCAATACTTTGAGAGGCCGAGGCAGGCAGATCACCTGAGGTCGGCAGTTTGAGACCAGCCTGACTAACATGGAGAAACCCCATCTCCACTGAAAATACAAAATTAGCCAGGCATGGTGGCACATGCCTGTAATCCAAGCTACTCGGGAAGTTGAGGCAGGAGAATCGCTTGAACCTGGGAGGTGGAGGTTGTGGTGAGCCAAGATCATACCATTGCACTCCAGCCTGGGCAACAAGAATGAAACTCCATCTCAAAATAAATAAATAGATAAAATAAAGTAAAATAAAATAACTGTCTTGAGGAAAAATATTTTTGAAATTGTTTTATTTGTGAGCTGAAATTTTTTTATGGGACACTATTTTTACATATTATTGTTATTCACGCAAACATAACAAACTATGTTATTATTATTTGATTATTTTTTCATAGGAAATCAGCAGCTTTTAATGAAAAATAAACAAGATTTTTGTCAGTTATAAAATCTGAGCTTTTGAGTAAATTTTAGAATTTTAGAACATTTTTCTTTACTACCATGAAAGTGATAGATTTCCAATATTTGAAATATTTTTGATGAAACTGGTGGTGATATCAGTAAGTATATTTTTATATTTTGTATAATAAAATGTGTTATTATTTGGAAAATCTGCATAATTTGGGGAACCAATATTTTTCCATTGACCAGTTCATGGTATTACAAAATCATGCATGGGTAAGAGGTCAGTTCAATAGGGAAGATAAACAATGGTTTTTTAAAGGAATAGATTATGAAAAATAGATTATATTGCAGCAAATTTTACATTACCCCTAAAATGTTAGTGTAGTATCATAAAAGAATGTCCATGATTATCTGATATAAAGGGCATTAAAATACTCTTCTTTTTCCAATTATGTATTTGAGTTAGGCTGACTTTTCATTATTTTAATTGGAAAAATATATTGTAACAGCATGGTACTAGCATAAAAATAGACACAGAAATCAATGGAATAGGATAAAGAACCCCAAATAAAGCCACATACTTGCAACCAACACATCTGCAACAAAGTCAGCAAAACATACCTATTCAATAAATGGTGATGAGAAAATTGGATAGCCATAGACAGAAAAAAGAAACTGGACCCTTATCTCTCATCATATTTTAAAAAATCAACTCAAGAACTCAAGATGGGTTAAAGACTTAAATGCATCCTGAAATAACAAAAATTCCAGAAGAAAATCCAGGAGAAACTCTCTTGGACATTGACCTAGGCAAATAAATTATTATGACATCCTCAAAAGCAACACATATACTCACAAATAGAGGAACGGGGCTTAATGAAACTGGATAGCTTCTGCACAACAAAAGAAATAATCCAAACAGTGGAAGAGTGGTTGGGAGTGAAGAATGAAAAATCTAACTATTGGATAGTACATACCCTATTAGGGTGTGATGGTACACTAAAACCCAGCCTTGGGGGGCGGAGCAAGATGGCCGAATAGGAACAGCT
>NW_012115488.1:20096858-20163608 GCF_000951035.1 Colobus angolensis palliatus | reverse complement strand
ACATGGCACAAGTATACATATGTAACAAACCTGCACGTTATGCACATGTACCCTAGAACTTAAAGTATAATAAAAAAAAATAAAAAAATAAAAAAATAAATAAAATCCAGCCTTCACCATTGTGCAATATATTCACATAACCAAACTGCATGTGGCCTCCTAAACATATTAAAATATCAGTAGTCTGTACCAGATATATCTATATAACAGAAAATTATTATAATATTCTTTAGTTATGTAATTCCTATTATTGTGATTGATAAAGATTTATGTTACTTATAAAAACCTATAGACTTTATTTTTAAGATATAATAAAAGAGCCAGATGTGGTGGCTCACATCTGTATTTCCAGAATTTTGGGAGGCCGAGGCAGGTAGATCACTTGAGGTCAGGAGTTCAAGAGCAGCCTGACCAACATGGTGAAATCCTCTTTCTTCCAAAAATCCCCCTAAAAATACAAACAAACAAACAAAAAAATTATTCGGGCTTGGTGGCACGTGCCTGTAGTCCCAGGTATCAGGAGGCTGACAAAGGAAAATCACTTCAAGTAGGGAGGCAGAGGTTGCAGTGAGCCAAGATTGCGCCAGTGCACTCCAGCTGTGGCAACAGAGCAGGACTCCATCTCAGTAAATAAGTAAATAAATAAATGGAAAAAAGCAAGCAAAAGAATAGGAACAATATTGTAAATAAATGTTTTGTTAAAGGACTGGGATCTAAAATATGTAAGAACCCTTAGAGCTCAATAAGAAGATAAATAGCCCAATTAAAAAATGTGCAAGAGATTAAAACAGAAACTCAGTAAAAAAAGTAAAAAAACAAAAAAATAAGGAAAAGACTGTCAATAAGTACACACAAAGGTGCTCATTATCAGTCGTTATCAGAGAAATGGAAATTAAAATCAAAATGTGGTATCACTGAAAACTTGCTAAAATTATTACAAATAAAACTATTAAACATATAAACAATTGGTGAGGAAATAATGCAACTGGAATTCTCATATACTGCTAGTGTTAATGCAAATGGTACAAACGTGCAAAAATTGGCAGAATTTTTATCACTTCAACATACATCTACCATACCAGTCATTCCTCTTTTAGATATCTGTCACAAAGAAAAGGAACATATTTTACAAAATGACTCATATACAATTTCTGCCAGAAGATTTATTCACAACAGCCTCAAACTGGAAACAAACAAATGATCATTAATAGGTAAATACACACAGAGTATGTGATATACTCCACCAAAATGTTACTATTTTGAATAAAGGGAATAAAACTACTGATAGAACATGGATGAGTCTAAAATTGTTATGCTGACTGAAATAATACAAAAATTGTGTAAAGTCGGAATCCAATTATATAAACTTCTAGGAAATGCAAATTAATCTATTCTGATAAAAACAAAATTAGTGTTTGCTTGGGGTCAGGAGAAGAAGAAATAGTGAACTGCAAGGAATCATGAGGAAATTTTTGAGGGTAATGAAATTGTTCTTATCTTGCTTGCAGCAAGGCATCCACGAGTATATGCATCCCTCAAAGCTCACCAAATCATATACTTCACAAGGCTGTAATTTATTTTACATAAATTATACGTCAACAAACTGATAAAACTGAACAAGAAAACATAAAAGAGAAATATAATTGATATCTTTAATTGCACTAATAATATTAACATTTTTAAATTCTGTTAGTTTTGGTAAAATGTGATTTTCAAGGAATTTTCCCATTTCATTTAAATTAGAGAACTCATTTGAACAATGTTGTGATTATCTTTTAGTATATGTATAATTATTGTTTTATATTACTAATATTATTGTTTGAATATCTGTATTATTTGTAGTAAAGTCAAAATTTTTATCACTACAAGTGAAAATTTTTGTTTTATGTCTTTCTTCTTGATCAATTTTGCAAGAATTTTAGTAAATTTATTAATATTTCCAAATATCTCTTACCTTTAGTGCTTTTTAATCTATTATACACATGTTTTGATTTTGTTAATTTCTGTTATTTTACAAATTGTTATTTCTTTCAAGTTTTGGTTTTCTACACTTTACTGATGCTTAGATAATTGGATTTTAGTCATTCTTCTTAGCTAGTATGCATTTAAAGCCAAATATTACCCTAACAACTGTTTTAGTTGTTTCACATTATTCTATGTCACATCTTCATTATCTTTAAGTACAAAATATTTTCTCATTTTTGTTGATATTTCTTCTTTAAACTATATTTAGAAGGACACTATTTTATATTTCAGTGGTTTGTATATTTAATTTAACTCTTTGTTGTTAAATTTGTTGTCATTGTTATTTATTTTTAATTTTTAAACTATGTAATTTGGTGTATAACATAGTCAATTTTGGTAAATATTTTAAGTGCATATGAAAATAATATATATCTCCCACTTGTAGGTACACTTTTCTATATATGCATATTCTTCAAAATACGTTATTTTTATTTATCTTATCTTCTATATTCTTACTGATTTTTTCTTCTGTATTCCATAAATTTTGAAAAAGTGCTAAAACCTCCTATTATATTTGTGAAATTATCTGTTTATCTCTTCAATTCTCTTATTTGCTTTAAATATTTTAAATAAGTGCTAATCTTTAATATATTGTTTTATTATTTTAAAACAATTCTCTACTACCATAATTATTGGGGTCACTTATAGGTCTGTTTCTAATGTTTGCCTTTATTGATTATTTGGCTAATTGATATTTTGATTCTATAATCTTGATAGCTGAAAAAAAGTAGGAATCAAACAAGATGTAAAATAAAGAATGGCGGCCGGTCGCGGTGGCTCAAGCCTGTAATCCCAGCACTTTGGGAGGCCGAGACGGGCGGATCACGAGGTCAGGAGAGCGAGACCATCCTGGCTAACCCGGTGAAACCCCGTCTCTACTAAAAAATACAAAAAACTAGCCGGGCGAGGTGGCGGGCGCCTGTAATCCCAGCTACTCGGGAGGCTGAGGCAGGAGAATGGCGTAAACCTGGGACGCAGAGCTTGCAGTGAGCTGAGATCCGGCCACTGCACTCCAGCCTGAGCGACAGAGCGAGACTCTGTCTCTAAATAAATAAATAAATAAATAAATAAGAATGGGTTAGAAATATTTTTAAATGTGTGACTCAAAAGAAAATTTAACATATGTGCATGATTAGAGAAGCTCCCAAATAAAACCTAAACACTTGAAGTAACCAATATTAAATATGTATTTTGAGAGAACTTCTTTGCAAGAAAAAGACTAATCGATAGACTTACTATGAAGCCATGCTGTCTGACAGGAAAAATTGTATGGAATTTCAATACAAAACAAACACTGTAACATAACATTATAGTTTTAGAAATTCAAATGTAAACATTAAATGTAAATCAACCTCTAAAATGAAAATATTTGAAGATTTGTTGCATCCTTACATTGAGCAAATCTATGGATATAATTTTTCAAACAGCATGTTCTCACTCGTGTTTTTGTGTCGCATTTTGTTAATTCTTACATTATTTCAAACATTTTCATTATTATTAGATCTTTTATAGTGACCGATGATCAGTGATTTTGATATTACTCTTGTAATTGTTTAAGGGTGCCAGGAGCCAAGCTTATGTAAGACATCAAATTTAATTGATAAAATTGTGTGTGTTCTGAGTGCTCCACAGACTATCTGTTCTCCCATCTCTCTCCCTTTTCTTGGGCATCCCTCTTCCTTGAAACACAACAGTACCTAAATTACGCCAGTTAATAACTCTAGAATGGCCTCTGTGTTCAAGTGAAAGGAAGAGTCACACATCTCTCACTTTAAATCAAAAGCTAGAAATGATTAGGCTTGGTAAGGAAGGCATGTCAAAATAGTCAAAATAGGCTGAAAACTAGGCCTCTTGCACAAAACAATTAGTCAACTTGTAAATGCAAAAACAAAGTTCTTAAAATAAATTAAAAGTGGTATTCAAGTGAATACATATATAATAAGAAAGCAAACAGTCTTAGTGTTGATAAGGAAAAAGTTTTGGTGGTCTGGCTAGATCAAATAAATCATAGCATTCCTTTAAGCTAAAGCTTAATTCAGAGCAAGACTCTTAAGTCTTTTCAATTCCAGAAAGGCTAAAAGAGATGAGAAAGCTGCAGAAGAAAAGTTTAAAACTAGCACAAGTTGGCTAATAAAGTTTAAGGAGATAAGCCACCTCCATAACATAAAAGTGCAAGGTGAAACAGCAGGTGCAAATATAGAAGCTTCAGTAAGTTATTTAGAAAAATCTAGCCAATATAATTGACAAAGGTGAATACACCAAACAATAAATTTTCAATGTAGAAATAACAACGTTATGTTGGAAGAAGGTGCTATCCAAGACTTTTATAGCTAGAAGACAAGTCAATGCCTGGCTTCAAAGCTTCAAAGGACAGGGTCACTCTTTGTCAGGGGCTAATGCAGCTGGAGATTTTCAGTTGAAGCCAGTGATTATTTCCCATTCTAAATATCCTAGGAGCCTTAAAAATTAAGTTAAATCTACTCTGCCTGTGCTATATAAATGGAACAACAAAGCCTGGATGACACCACCTCTGTCTACAGCATGATTTACTGAATATCTTAAGCCCACTGTTAAATCTTAACTGTTCAGAAGAAAGAAAAAAAGATTCCTTTCAAAGTATTACTGCTGACTGAAAATGCACCTGGTCACCCAAGAGTTCTGGTTGAGATATATAATGATATTAATGTTGTTTCCATGCCTGCTAATATGACATCCATTCTGTACCCCATGAATCAAGAAGTAATTTTAATTTCTGAGTCTTACTATTTAAGAAATACATTTCTTGAGGCTACCGTTGCCAAAGACAGTGATTCCCCTGATGGATCTGAACAAAGTAAATTGAAAATTTCTGGAAGATTCACCATTCTAGATGCCATTAAGAACATTCATGATCCATGGGAGGGGGTCAAAATATCAGCATTAATAGGAGGGTGGTTGATTTCAACCCTTATAGATAACTTTGAGGGATTCAAAACTTCAGTGGAGGAAGATGTGGTAGAAATAGAGAACTAGAAGCAGAAGTGGAATTTGAAAATGTGACTGAATTGCTGCAATCTAATGATAAAACTTGAACAGATGACAAGTTGCCTCTTATGAATGAGCTAAGGAATTTATTTTTTGAGATGAAATATACTCCTGGTGAGGATCCTGGGAATGTTGAAATGACCACAAAGGATTTTAAATATTTCATAAATGTATTTGATAAAGCTGCAGCAGGTTTTTAGAGGATTGACTCAAATTTTCGAAGAAATTCTGAATGTAAAATGCTGTCAAATAGCATGCTATGGAAAGATCTTTAGTGAAAAAAAAAAAAAAAACAGTTGGTCAATGCAAAAAAGCATCATTGTTGTCTTATTTTAAGAAATTGTCACAACCACCCAACCTTCAGCAACCAGTACCCTGATCAGTCAGTAACCAACAGCATTGAGGCAAGACTCTTCGCTAGTAAAATGATTACCACTTGCTGAAGGGTAATCAATGCTCAAAGGATTGTTAGCTTTTTTTTAATAAAAAAGTATTTTTTTACCAAATATACGTACAACGTCTTTATAGACCGAATGTTATTTACCACTTAACAGACTACCATATAGGGTAAACACAACTTATATGCACTGGGAAACCAAAGATTTGTGTGGCTAGCTTTATTGCAATGTTTACTTTATTGCTGTGGTGTGGAACAGAAGCCACAATATTTCTGAAGTATGCGTGTATTTCTTCAATCATTTCCTTAATGATTATTATTACTACATCATTTAAAAGAAAAAATTAAAGCAAAAACAAGTGAATTCTTCTTCACATAGATCTTAAAACAAAGAATCAGAGATTTCAAGCCAGAAGGGTGGGTCCAGAAATGATCTTCTTAAATTACTTCCATATACTCTTAATTCTGTGGGGTAGAATGTAGGAGCTGGCAGAGATGCCTTACTTGTCTGCCATGAAAAAAGTTTATCCTAATTATTATGTTTTCTCAGTTCTTGGTTTGCTGTGTTGTTTCCTATTTCAGTAGGATCTCAGGTATCTGTTCTTTACATATTTTTTCCTAACAAGTTTAATTTCTATAATTTTTTTCCCAGGGTTCCAAAACTCTCATTTTAGATCTCTATACAAAAATAATTAAAAAGAACCACAAAAATCTTCTCATTTGTTCATTCGTTCAAACAATATTTATTCAACATGTACTCTGTGTGAGACTCCTAGTTATTTCAGGGGACCAGATAGACCAAAAGCTCAACTCTCATAAAGCTTTTATTGTGGAAGTGGAATACATAAATATTAGGAAAATAAGTAAAGCAAATAGTGTGATAAAAGTTTATAACTGCTATACAAAAGAAATATAACTATGGAAAGAGGATTGAGATTACAAGGTGGTGAGTTGGAGTTTTGAAATAAGTGAGGTGAATCTAGACCTTATTTTGAAAGTAATACTTGAACAAAGATTTAAAGAATGTATAGAAATAGATGGTGTAGATACATTGGCAAAGTTTGTTCCAGGCAGAGAAAACAGCAGTAAAATGTTTCTTAGGTAGATGTATACCTGTTTAGGTTAAAAAATGTGCAGCAGTCAATATAGATAAAACAAAAGAAGTGAGAGGGAGGATAGTAGTCATACATTTATTAAGAAACAGTGTCCATTAGGCCTTCCAGGTGCTTCTAAGAATTTTGACTTCCATGCTGGATCCTCCAAGGGTCCATCACTGGTTTGAGTCACATGATATGAATGATAGGTTAATAATTTTAGCTACTATGTTGAATGTAGATTCTAGGAGGCAAACATGGAAATAGGAAGGTCCTTTAGAGGGCTTTTACAAGATACTGCATGATGAAGGAGACTGGCTTGGTCAGGGAGTTACCATTGTAATTATTATTTTTCAGCCAATGTTTTCTATAAAATAGAAGCTATAAATCTCATAAATCATTTTAAACTTCCTGATCAGCTACTTTTGGCATAAATGAATGAAGCGTTCTATTTCAAGACTATATTTCCCCTTGATAAAATGTCTTGATTATTTTTGTCCAAAGAGCATTAATATTTTTTCAACTTTAAAGTTTTTACTTGTAGAATTTGTCCTACTACATTTCTTTATATTCTACATTGTCTTCCATAATAATTTTTCTCTATTTGTTAAGATCTTAAGGCAAAACTCATGACATTTTGTCAACTTTTCTGGAAAAGATACTATACAATTGTATCATTTTAATACTATTACTGATACGTACTAACACATTAATAGTGTCAATATGAAAGTAAGCTCAAATACTGTATTTAGTCACAGAAACCCACCATCAAAAATAAGGATAAGACATCATTTCAATAGTAGCACAGTTTTGCTACAAGCGGTTGATGATTAAAGAAATCATGTAAAAAACTGACAATAAAATAATCATGTATATATAAATGTATATATGTATTAATGTACAAATAGTGTGTGTGTGTGCGTGTGTGTGTGTGTGTGTGTCTGTAGCTTCAGAGTTATTGTCTGGAAGCCCTTTAGATGGCTTTGACAATTATACTAAATACATTTTACATTAAAAGTTAACACATCTTCTGTATTTCAGTTTTAAGACTGTTACTAATAAATGAGTATGCCCATTGCTGTTATACATTAGTGAATTATTGTTTAAAAATGCTTAAATCTTTTTAATAAATCGGGGACAAGTGATGAAATTTATGTGCTTATAACTCATGATACTTTGAACTCTCCATTTTTGAATCTCTGTTTCTATGTAGTGATAGTTCTAGTGATATGCTTTATTGTTATTAATATAATAATTCGTAAGCAATCTAAATGGGATGAATAACTGCAGGATCAGAGAAGATTGTACAGCTGCACCTACAATGTCAACTTTTGGGAATAGCTTAATTTTTAACAATTGTACATAATAATTCTTGTATGTGAATAGTTTTAAACAATATTTAAGGTATTTAATATAATTTTAATTTTATCCTGATAAGTTTTTAAAAATCACCTGAAGTTCATACTTTATTCAGATTTTCTTAGTTTTTACTTTACAGCCTTTTCCTGCTCCAGTACTGAATCCAAGATAGCACATTACGTGTAGTTGTCAGCATCTCCTTAGGCTCCTCTTGGTTCTGACAGTTTCATAGGCTTCTTGTTTCGGACAGCCATGGCAGTTTGAGAAGCACTGGTCTAGCATTTTTATGGAATATACATACCACAATTGAAACTTGTCTGTTGTTTTTCCAGAATTATACTATGATTATGAGTTTTTAGGAGGAAAATCGCAGAAGTAAAACATCATTCTCATCACATCCTATCGATAGCACATACTATCAACATGACTAATCACTGATGATGTTGAATTCAATTGTCTGACTGAAGTAATATTTCTCAGTTTTCTCCAATGCCACATCACTTTTCTTTTCCTCCATTTGACACTCTTCTCTTTGGAAGGAAGTCACTATGCTCTGGCCGTACTTAATGGAGAGAGGCTTATGCCTTACATCCTTGAATACAAATATCTAAATAAATTATTTGAAATTTTCTTCAGAGGAGATGTCTGTTTTCTCACCCATTTATTTATTTACTCAATAATTGATTCATCTAAGTATGGACTCTTGCTGCTGAGGTTTTTCATTAAGTATGACTGAGTTTCTGTGAATATGGATATTTTCTGAGAGAATTTAATCATAAAGTAGAAAAATAAATATAGGTTAATAAATTCTATACTTGGTTACCCAGAGCAATATGTAGAGTAATATGTGGTAGTTTGCTATCACAAGTGATTCATAAATTAAAATTTCTACGATCTACTTGGTCTCTATGGTCCCTGGGCCATAGAATCAGAAATGCCTTAATTGATTTGCTGACCACTATTCAATAGCTCGTTCTTGGCCTGGTCCTATTAGATTTCAAATTTAGGATTTTATTCCTTTACCTCAAGGTTTAAATTCTCTATGACTCAGGGAAATATCATCGTTCCTGCTTTTTTTTTTTTTTAATTTTGTCATTTATTCCTTACTCTGAATGATTTCTAGAGTCTTTCTTGATAATATATTGATAAAGGGGTAGAAGTCTATTTTTCCTTTAATCATCTTTTAATATGAATTCTGAACACTTATGTCTGGATGGATTTTATTGCTGTTTCAAAAGAATTCTCTTCTACCACTTTGAAAGTTTTTGATTCGATGTTGGCCACTTTTATTCCTTTAATTTTCTAACAGTAATTATGAGGTTTAAATTTTATCTCTCTGATCCCCTTCAGCAGCTGCTTCAAGATTGACCTTCTTTGACATCTTTATGCTTATGAGACCTTTGAAGTCCTTTTCTTTCTAATTCTTTCTGAATGGCATTGAACTTACATGTTAAAAGTGAATTGCTTATTGTCATAGTCACCTTGATCTCTCCTTTGAACTTTCAAAGCTCTATTTTTTCAATCTTTTGACAAAAACATATTTTAAATGATTTTTTTCTATCCCAATTACCACTTAACTAATACAAGCACATTAAATGTTGATTATTTGCTTGAAACAGAAGATGACTTTTTCTATTGCAATATTGTCTTCAACAAGAATACAAATCAGCATCGGCCATACTGAATTTGTTGCTTTCACAATCTACATATAATAGTGTAGTGTATGATATTATACACATCTAAAAAATAAAAAGAAAACATTGTAATTAGAATACACATCATAATTAAAGTATGCATTGTATAAATGTTATGTCATTTATGCACATGTTAATTATAAAAACTTCATTTTATATATGCACTAAAACATATACAATATTTTACAGTACATTTTACTTTGAGAGTTGCGTGTTTTTCCACTTTGATTCCAGAAAAACTCTCATTGTCTGCAAATAATTACACTTACTAGTTATGCTGAATTGCTTTTTCTCTGTGCTATACTAATGGTTGCATTTTACATTACATGTCTTGTTTCCAAATATGCAGAATAGTTAGAAAAATAACTATTTTTAAAGTAAAATTAACTGGCTCACATAATTGTGAATGTTTTCAATATGTAATACTAATATTAGCATGAATTATGGGTTGTTTAGCAATATGTTGTCAATATTGGAAGTTACATTGATACTATTTTTTATTCCTAACTATATTTTTACAAATTTGTTAAATACATTTTAACATTTTTCTTATTGTCATTCTATACATGCTGTTCAAGCAACTACAGCAATAAAGAATTCTATCACATATCTCTCTCCCCTAGCTCAAAAAATGATCGAAGAAGCCAAAATCCATGGAGCATTACTATTTTTTCAAAAAGTAGTGTTAAGCATATTAGGGAATGCTGTATCATTTTAATGATATGGAAACTTCAAACGTGTCTTTAAAGACAACAGATGTGATTTTATTTGTGCTTATTTGTCATGTTTGAAGGAAGTGAGCTGGTAGCTGAATGTGTACTTTCAACATGCCTGAGGAACTCCCCCATCAATGCTAATGATCTGTCAATGGTCACAAGAGTGCTGGGGAGAAAAAAAAAAAAAAAAAAAAAGGAAAAGAAAAAAAAAAGCAGCAGTTCTGTGGTAGAATTGTTTTATATCTGAATCGTATAAACATTAAAACATAAAACATGGATTTATATATCAAAAAAACTCTTTCTATCAGAAAAAAAAAATTGCATTACGTTTTTCTCCAGGGGTGTCATTGAAGTAAAGTATATTTTTAAATGTATTATATTTCTTTAATGATTACTCATTTAGCTAAATATCCATCTTCTTACGATTTCATTACTAAAGCCTTACTAATACATAACAATCTCCACAGTGCAATAAAAAATAAACATAGATAAATAAAAAAGTAGAAAAACCTTTAAAAGTGTTTACCATATTCCATGCATTGATTGTTGTATAACATAACAAAAACTATATTATTGAAATAAAATAACAAGCTTAGAAGCGTGAATTATTAAACCAGCCTCAGACAAGTTAACGTAGGTCATAAAATTAGTGGTACAATAGAAATTTGAATCAATATATAACATCAAGGCAAATGTTATCGTAGTGATGATAATAACAGTTATTGCTATTATTCACATTTATTAACTTTTCTATATGCTAGATACCCCACTTGTTTCACATGTGTTCCTTTACTTACTAACTTCAAAAAATCTTAAGGTTTAAGGCCATTATTTCCATTTTATAGGTGAAATAATTGGGCCTGAACAATTTAGCTAAATTATTAGATAATAAAATTTGAGTTGGGATTTAAATCAAGATTTGCCTGAGTCCAAACCATGTGCTATTAACTTTCATGACCAATAACTCAAATCTATTATATTTTTGAATGAGAAAAATTCCATATGGGAAGATAGTTTGTTCTGTGCAGTTAAGAGGAGTGCTTGCTGTTTTCAGGCAAACAGGCCTCTTAACTTACACTATTAGGTGATAATATAGCTAAATTACTTTCATGGTACTGCAACATTAAAATCAAAATGTAGCAAATGTACACTGACCTGACATAAGGGAACTCCCTGTGTGAGCTGGGTTCTCAAAGTAATCATGTATTATGAAACTGCAAGATGCTCTGTAGAACTTAGGCACCTACCTAGAAAAGTTAGCTGATATTATGCTGCCTAATTTCAACAGTATAAATGCATGAGTTGGTCAGCCTCATGCATCAAACAGCACATTTTCAGCAGTAACAAATGTGTACAATTTTGATTGAAATATTTGGATAAATGTAGGTTCAAATGATTTATGTGGAATGTTACATATTGCTATTATCACTTAATGTCTTTCAGATTTCTGTTTTTGTTTTGTTTTGTTGTTTGGGAAGTAACTTGGTTGTTGTGGAAATTTAAGATCATGTTAAAGATAAATATAACCTGGGTGAAATAAAGACAACTTTTTGCTAGAGTTTTCATAATTGAATAGCTCATAAGTTAGAAAAGTAGTATCTATCACATATACATCTGAACCCAACCATCCAATCACACCTATATTTTCATGACCACCTTTGTAAAAGATCTTCAAGGATCCAAGGACATAGTGCACTTCCTCTGGGTATATAATTATTTATATCTCAAGTGTCTACATTTGCATTTTTAGGAAGCATTTTATGGGTGTAAAGAATTGAAAGAGTTGAGAACTAAAGTAACAGTTTCTTAATTAGCAGAGTTGGAGAAAAGGGATTCAGATATTTTGAGTCGTCTCTTCAAGAATATACAATTTAATTAGTATAATTATGGCATTTCCAAGGTAATGTAGAAGGAAATTTTAGGTCAAGGAATAAGACTTTGTGAACCATATTATTTATAAAGGAGAGAACAAGCGTTTAGTCACAGTAAATTGAAATAAGAAGTCAGATTTTAGTAGACAAGGGATAGAACTCAGCAAAAAATAGCATACCAAGTGCTACCAGGTACACTACATGCAAGAGCTCCTTGTATAACCCAACCCTCTTAAAATCTGTATAACCCTGTATAACCCGACCCACCTAAAACCCTGTATAACCCTGTATAACCCAACCCACTTAAAACCCAGGCTACTGATGCAGAGACCCAGCTACAAGAGCAGAGTAGGTGGGATAAATTATATATGTTGAAGTATACTCAAGATACAAAACACTTAGATGTGAAAACATGCCACCTGGACATTATAGAAGATTGTTGATTAACTATAACTTACATCTGATGGACTCAGCTGCTTCTTGTTATGCTTCACAGCTTACCCTTGCATCAACTCCTCTCTGACTGAAATGAGCTAAACTCAACAGAATAAAATACTCACTCCAAAATTGTGGCTAATTCTAAAGTTTGGACAACCATTAGAGATGCTAGTGCCATGCTCAGAGGCTGGTCATGCAAATGAAGTCATAAATAGTGCCGTTCAGCCTGGTGCTTGACATCATATAACTCTCAAATTCTCAGATCCTAATTTTGTTATTTGTGGAAATTAGTAATAGTACACAACCTTCAGATTTGTTCAAATTTGTTGTCACAACTGAATTAATTTTTGCAGATAAAACACTAAGATGCAACTGGTGTTTATCATTATTCTTACTATTATGAACAAGGAGGCCTGTGGGCATCCATAAATCATCCAAAATTTTGGTCATGGAAGATCTGCTCCTTTTTGCCTCGTCTAAGGAAACTACTCGTTTTAGAAGGATTGTTAAACGCACCATGTTTGAAGTAGCATTAGTACTTAGTATTATAGATGAGTTTAAGTAACTTGGCTTTAGTTACACAGCTAGTAAAATGGAAGAGATATTTAAAAGTTAGACTACCAGGGAAAGGCTGAGTTCAGAAAAAAGAAATAATTGAAATCAATGAAAACTAGCAAGGAGTAGAGGCACTTTTGTTGGTCAGTGGGGTGTGTAAGAATGTTCCCATCTTATACTCACATTGAACCAAAGGCATTTATAATTTATTACAATGCCTTTTAAACAAATACTTTTTTTTTATTTCAACAGGTTTTAAGGAAGCAGGTGGTGTCTGGTCACATGAATAAGTTCTTTACTGATGATTTCCGAGATTTTGGTGCACCTATTGCCTGAGCAGTGTATACTGTACCTAGTGTGTGTAGTCTTTTATCCTTCATCCCCTCCTACCCTTTCCCCTGGGTCCCCCAAAATCCATGTATCTTTCTTATGCTTTTGTGTCCTCATAGCTTAGCTCCCATATATGAGTGAGAAAAATAGATGTTTAGTTTTCCATTACTGAGTTACTTCATCTAGAATAATAGTTTCCAATTCCATTCAGGTTGCTGTGAATGCCATTATTTCATTCATTTTTATGGCTGAGTAGCATTCCATTATATATAATATACATATCACACTTTATCCACTCGTTGGTTGATGGGCATTTGGATTGTTTCTATATTTTTTGCTATTGCAAATCATGCTGCTATAAACAGGCATGTGCAAGTATCTGTTTTGTATAATGACTTCTGTTTTTCTGGGTAGATATACAGTAGTGAGATTGCTGGATGAAATGGTAGATCTACTTTAGTTCTTTAAGGAATCTCCACATTGTTGTCCCTAGTGGTTGTACTAGTTTACATTCCCACCAACAGTATAAAAGTGTTTCCTTTTCACCACATCCACACCAACATCTATTATTTTTTTATTTTTTGATTATGACTATTCTTGCAGCAATAAGGTAGTATTGCATTGTGGTTTCAATTTGCATTTCCTTGATAATGTTGAGCATTTTTCAATATGCCTGTTGGCCACTTGCATATCTACTTTTGAGAATTGTCTATTCATCTCCTTAGCCCACTTTATTTATTATTATTATTATTTTTTGAGATAGACTCTTGCTCTGTCACCAGGCTGAGTACAGTGGTGTGATCTCAGCTCACTGCAACATCTGCCTCCCAGGTTCAAATGATTCTCCTGCTTTGGTCTCCTGAGTAGCTGGGACTACAGGTGCACACCACCATGCCCAGCTCATTTTTGTATTTTTAGTAGAGATGGGGTTTCACCATGTTGGTCAGGATGGTCTCAATCTCTTGACTTCATGATTCACCCACCTCAGTCTCCCAAAGTGCTGGGATTATAGGCATGAGCAACCGTGCCCAGTCCTTAGCCCACTTTTTTATGGGATTGTTTGTTTGCTTGTTTTGCTGGTTAGAGTTATTTGTAGATTCTGGATATTAGTGCTTTGTCAAAGGTATAGATTGTGAAGATTTCTCTTACTCTGTGGGTTGTCTGTTAACTCTGCTGGTTATTTATTTTGCTGTGCAGCAGCTTTTTAGTTTAATTAAGTACCATATATTTACCATTGCGTTCACTGCATTTACTTTTGGGTTCTTGGTCATGAAGTCTTTGCTTAAGCTAATGTGTAGAAGGGATTTTCCAATGTTATCTTCTAAAATTCTTATGGCTTCAGGCCTTACATTATATCTTTGACCTATCTTGAGCTGATTTTCATATAAGGTGAGAGATAAGGATCCAGTTTCATTCTCCCTATATGTGGTTTGACAATTATCCCAGCACCATTTGTTGAATAGGGCATCCTTTCCTCACTTTATGTTTCTGTTTGCTTTTTTGAAGATCAGTTGACTCTAGACCCATAACAAGCAGCGAGACTGAAATGGCAATAAAAAAATTGCCAAGAAAAAAAAAAAAAGTCCAGGATCAGATGGGTTTACAGCTGATTTCTGTTAGACATTAGAAAAAGAATTGGTACCAATCCTATTGACACTATTCAAAATGATAAAGAGGCAATCCTCCCTAAATCATTATATGAAACCAGTATTAACCTAATATGAAAAACAGGGAAGGATATAACAACAAAAAAGAAAACCACACCAATATCCCTGATGAAAATTGATGCAAAAATCCGCAACAAAATACCATCAAACCGAATCCATAATATCTAAAAGATACATCTAAGAGATATTCCACTGTGATCAAGTGGGTTTCATACCAGGGATGCAGAGATTATTTAAGATACATAAGTCAATAAATGTGATACAAGACATAAACAGTATTAAAAACAAAAATCACATCATCATTTCAATAGACACATAAAAATCATTTGACAAAATCTATCATTTCTTTATGATTAAAATCCTCAGCAAAATGCCATAGAAGGAACATACGTTAAGGTAATAAAAACCATCTACGACGAACTCACAGCCAACATTATACTGAACTGGGAAAAGTTGAAAGCATTCCACCTGAGAAATGGAACAAGACAAGGGTTCTCACTTTCACCACTTCTGTTCAGCATAATACTGGGGGTCCGAGCCAGAGCAATCAGACATGAGAAAAAAAGTAAATGGCATCCAAATTGGTAAAGGGAAGTCAAACTCGCTTGCTGATCATATGATTGTTGCGGGAAGTCAGGGACCCCGAAAGGAGGGACCTGCTGGAGCCATGGCAGAAGAACATAAATTGTGAAGATTTCATCTTAATATGAACATTTATCAATTCCCAAATAATACTTTTATAGTTTCTTATGCCTGTCTTTACTTTAATCTCTTAATCTTGTTATCTTTGTAAGCTAAGGATGTACGTCACCTCAGGACCACTGTGACAATTGTGTTAACTCTACAAATTGATTGTAAAATATGTGTGTTTTAACAATATGAAATCAGCGCACCTTGAAAAAGAACAGAATAGCAGCAATTTTTTATGGAACGAGGGAAGACAACCATAAGGTCTGACTGTCTATGGGTTTGGGCAAAAAGAACCATATTTTTCTTCTTCCAGAGAGCCTATAAATGGATGTACAAGTAGGAGAGATATTGCTAAATTCTTTTCCTAGCAAGGAATATTAATATTAATACCTTGGGAAAGGAATGCATTCCTGATGGGAGGTCTATAAATGGCCACTCTGAGAATGTCTGTCTTGTGCAGCTGAGATAAGGACTGAGACATGCCCTGGTCTCCTGCAGAACCCTCAGGCTCACTAGGGTTGGGAAAACTCCACCCTTGTAAATTTGTGGTCAGACCAGTTCTCTGCTCTTGAACCCTGTTTTCTCTTGTTTAAGATGTTTATCAAGACAATATGTGCACTGCTGAACATAGACCCTTATCAGTGGTTCTGCTTTTGCCCTTTGTTCTTTTCCTTCAGAAGCATGTGATGTTTGTTAGACCCGTATTAGTGGTTCTGCTTTTTGCCCTTTGAAGCATGTGATGTTTGTACCTATTCTCTATACTTACACCCCCTCCCCTTTTGAAACCCTTAATGAAAACTTACTGGTCTGAGACTCAGGCAGGCATCATGGTCCTACCGATATGTGATGTCACCCCCAGTGGCCCAGCTGTAAAATTCCTCTCTTTGTACTGTCTCTGTTTATTTCTCAGCTGACCAACTCTTTTGGAAAATAGAAAGAACCTATGTTGAAATATTGGGGGGGTTCCCCAATATAAGATTGTATATCTAGAAAACCCAAAAGAGTCATCCAAAAAACTCCTAGAACTGGTAAATGAAACAAAGTTTCTGGATACAAAATTCACGTACACAAATCAGTAGCTCTGCTATACACCAACAGCAACCAAACTGAGAATGAAATCAAGAACTCAGCCCCTTTTACAATAGCTGCAAAAAAATAAAATAAAATACTTAGCAAAACATCTAACTAACGAAGTGAAAGGCCTCTACAAGGAAAACTACAAAACATTTCTGAAAAAAGTTATAGACAACACAAACAAATGGAAACACATCCCATGCTCATGGATAGGTGGAATCAATATTGTGAAAATGACCATACTACCAAAAGCAATTTACAAATTCAATGCAATTTCCATCAAAATACCACCATCATTCTTCACATAACTAAAAAAAAAAAAAAAGAAAAGAAAAAAAAAATCCTAAGATTCATATGGCACTGAAAAAGAACCTGCATAGCCAAAGATTAAGCAAAAATAACAAATCTGGGGGCACCACATTACCTGACTTCAAACTATACTACAAGGCCATAGTCACCAAAACAGCATGGTACTGGTATAAAAATAGGCACATAGACCAATGGAACAGAACCAAGAACCCAGAAATTCACTTCCTTTTTCTAACACACTATAGTTAAACCTTTGAGCCAGTGGTTTAAATTCTCTTAAAAGTATAAGAAAAGTGCCTCATTTTTAGTAAATCAGTGTATTTTGACCCTCTTTGGACTTGCTAGTTCTCTTATGAATAGGGAACAGACAGCAAAGGCTCTATACCTCAGAAATGATGGGGAGATAATGGAATACTTTTGCTGTTGACAGAAGGCAAATGTGCTCTGTTAAGTATACTCTGCTAAATCACTCCTTACATGATCTTAAAGAGGGTTTAAAAATCCATAAAATGCCTCAACAACTACTGTATGAAACATACAAAATATTGTTATCATATGTTCTGCACATGTGAAATAATATTTTCTTAAGATGGAACATAAAAAAATTGCTATTCTAAGAAACTTTTCAAAGTAATTCTATAGCCCCCAATGGCAAAAAAAAAAAAAAGTTATTTTCTCACATGAGAAAACTTTAACCAATTATGTATGACCTTTTCTCATAATATGACCCTTTTGGCATAACCAACTTCTCTTCACTGAACCACTTTATTTTATGGTTTCTATTAGATTGGTGCAAACGTACCTGCAGTTTTTTTCTATTACTTTAAAGACTGGTGCAAACATAATTGCAGGTTTTTTCATTAACGTAATGGAAAAAAACACATTTACGTTAGCACTAACCTAATACATAGTTTCAAATTATTTTCCTGTTTAAGCAATTTATAGATACTTTAAACATTTTGCTAAAGGAAATATATTGAAAAGAAGAAGAAGTCAAAATGAATAAATGTATATATGGATGCTAAATAATAACATAAATAGGGTATACAAACATTTTCATTGAGAACTTTGTCAGGCACTGTTATGTCAGGCACTGTAATACATCTATATACTATCTATCTATAGATGTATGTGTGGGTATGTGTATACATATAAAATGCAAGTACACACTTATATAATTCAATCTCCAAACAATCTTACAACATTATCTCAAAATTCAGGAAGCATAAATAACTTTCTCAAGATCTCAAAGCTATTAATTTTGGAATAAAGACGTGTAATCCAGATGTCTCTGGTTCCAGAGATCATTAGGCTCCAAAGTCTGTATTATTTTACGAACTTCCTGAATGATATAGTCTAGTTCTAGCCACTTTTTTCTCCAAAATACCTTACTTATTACCACCAGAATAAAACATAAAATCTCTTAAAATAATTATACACAAATTTATTTCTCAAACATCTTTTGTGCCTCTTATTTCATCTAAATAAGACTACATTCCCTGAATGCATGATCCTGACAAAACCAAGCAACCACATATCAAGTCACGAAAGTTTATAATATTTACATAATATTTATGTATCTGCTTTCTTCTATAAAACTGATCAATCTCAAAGTGTTTTATGTTTGTCCTAATATAATCTACACCTAAAATTCCCTTTCTATCTACATGGAAACCACTGTGGTGCAAGACCTAGCAATTCCATTCTAACCACCAAGTAGTTTATTCATTCACTGAAATCCTATATTTTGCAGACAGATTAAACCATAATAAAACATTACTTTCCTCATTTCATTCTTTTCCTCTCTCTCTCTCTCTCTCTCTCTCTCTCACACACACACACACACACACACACACACAATAGCAATCCAATGTTTTGACATGAAAGATCATGTTACTCAGTTTAGAATTCAAGATAACTTTTAACATGTTCACAAAGTTTCCAAATTTTCTCTTTTGTTTTCCTGCCTGAATGCTCCTATCATCACATTCAATAAGACCTATCGGTAGATTTCTGTATATGTAAAATCCACTTTCATTTATCCACACTTGCTTATAACGTGCTTCCAGTCTGTAATGTCATTCCCTTACCCTCTATGTATGTGTATCTTACTGATTCCTTTGGAATCAGTTCACCACCACACCACCACCACCACCACCAACAACCCCCATTGCCCTCATATCCTTCATGGGTTTCCCCTCTGTTCTCTGTGCTATTTTCTGTAACTTTAATATTTCCTAGTGATATTCAGTTATAATTGTATGGATATGTGTATAATTCCCTTTGTACTTAAAATTATAACCAAATATCTCTGTAAGAAGAAATGGTGTATTTATTTTATGCTCTTACTGAATTTTATATCTAATACATCTTTGATTTTCTGTTTACAGCATCTGAACAATAAGCCACATTATATAAGAAAGTCTACCTTGAATTATTGACAAAGGAAAACTATGTTTTCAACTACTCTGAATGACAAAATTCTTCCAGGATTTATCATATTTCCTGTACATCAATGTTGTTAAGTGAATTAAATATGTATTTGAATCAAATGTCAGCATTCAAACGATTATAGTGGCTGGCAGTCAATGCTGTATATGGCCAATAAATAATAACCAAAATTAGAATTTTATCACTGCATGAAACTTTTGATTGATATGATTCATATATTACATTTTAATGTAATTTATTAAATTATATATGATAAAAATATTTTGTATTATCAGGTAAAAAATCACATTGAAATATATACACATATTTGCACTATTAAAAGTTGTCACATTTTTATTTATCACATTTTAAAGTAACTAAGACTGGAGAGAATTTATATACATACATACTTCCATGGAATTTCACAGGATATAGATCGCATTGCACAATTAATACATGTAAGCCTTATATTTATTATGCTGTGAATGAGGATCCAAGTGACAATGCCAGAGTTTTTCAATTTAGTTTTGATGATCTTGAATTTGTGCAAAAAGCTAATGAAGAATGAGGAATTGTAAACAGGGATTTTAAAAGACTTCTAGGTGTGCACATTGTATTTTATTTTTTTCTATCTTCATGACCAAGGATGACTTGACCTAGCTTTTCTGGAAAGGTCAGCCTCTAATACCTATTTGCATCCAGCCCGTTTATCAGTGTCTATCTCTAGGGATTTCTTTTTAAGTTGCTACACAGCAGTGTCTCAGTGGTGTCACATTATTGTCTCCTTGAACTGTGTGAAGGACAGTAATCATACAATATTCATAGGGACACCAACAATGAGAACTGTGTTGAAAATAAGGGATAATGTTTTAAAGATACAATATATCTATTTTATGTTCATTTGGTGCCAAGATTCCTGAAGGCTACTTCCAAATGCTTTTTGTTGTCACTATACTGATGCTCAAAGTACCTATTTTCAAATAGCAGAAATAAGACAGTGAATGTATTATGCAATGGTCTGACTTCCTGTTTTTAGAATGGGCTATATACGACCAATAAATAACTCTCATCTTGCTGCCTAAACAAAAGGCCTTCAAGGGTACCATCATTTAATTGAAAGCAATCTATTGTGAGTATTCTCAAGTCACCTGAAGTTTATTGTTGTTATTATTCAAAACAAAGTGGTTCTGACAATGTTACGGCATTTATTTGGGTCACAATTAAATGTTCAGGAGCAATAGTCCAGAGGGTGAAATGGTGCTTCAGGTTATACAGAATTACATTTTAAATGTTTAAAATTTGAAGAATTTTCTCATTTGAAATTGAGTTTATTTTTGTTTTGAAATGCTTGCAGAAGGAAGAAAGCTTCTTGGTAGTGTTTTCAGCATTATTTTTTATTCTGACTTAAGAGTAAACATTCTAACATTAAAATATTATTTTTAATAGGTGAGAAATGTCATCTAAAGGTAGTAATAGGCATTTTTAATTCATTAATATAATAATTTCCACAACAAAGATTTTATTTTTTGTGATATCAAAGCAAAAAAATGTAAAAAATTTCAGTAGAAAATCACCCTATTGATTAATTTGGCTTTCAGTATTCATGGAGCTTCATAAAATGAATTCTTTTTTTAATACTATATACCCAAAGGATTATAAATCATTCTACTATAAAGACACATGCACACATATGTTTATTTCAGCACTATTCACAATAGCAAAGACTTGGAACCAACCCAAATGTCTATCAATGATAGACTGGATAAAGAAAATGTGGCACATACACACCATGGAATACTATGCAGCCATAAAAAAGAATGAGCACATGTCCTTTGCTGGGATACGGATGAAGCTGGAAACCATCATTCTTGGTTCTTGGATCACAAGATCAGAAAATCAAACACTGCATGTTCTCACTCATAACTGGGAGTTGAACAATGAGAACACATGGACACAGGGAGGGCACATCACACACCGTGGCCTGTCAGGAGGTGGGGGGCTAGAGGAGGGACAGCATTAGGAGAAATAAAATGAATTATTTACAAATTCTTTTTGATAATGAGATATGCAACTTGGAATAAAGAAATCACTAGTTAGAATTAAATTACCATTTTAATTATCCAAGGGTAATTTTGGTCATTTATTTATTTACCTTTAAAGTTTTTCTACAGAATCTAAAATATTGTAACCTCACAGAAAACGGGCTCCCCCCAACAGTAACAAATTTGTTTACAGACACATTTTATAAAATTTGCTCTTTACCTGATTATTCCATCAGCACAGTCTTAATGAAAATATAAAGTAGAACTTAATGCTGCTTAAATACCTGTCTGTAAAAATACATAGACCATATATATTGTCTTAATTAAGCATCTGGTCTCAGGATGGGTCTGAGTTCAGCATTGCTATTTCCTCACAAGGTGAGTTTTGGCAAACCACTTAATCTCGTAGGGTTTGAGGCTTCTAATCTATTAAATGGCTGTCATAATATTTAAATAAGGTTATGCCCTGAAAAATAATAAGCAATATATAAAGTGACTATTATTATTGCTATAATGTTCTGTGGATAAATTGGTTAAAATATGTATGAGGCTACATTCCATTTCTTGGGATACATAATTGGCAGTGAATTCTTTTCATTTTAGATATTTTCATTATTTTTAACTCCATGAGTAAATATAGTCATTCCCAGTTTAAATAATAATATTGGCCCATAGAAGAATGAAAAGGGATGTAATACAATACACCTTTAGGTTGAAGAAAGTGTTTTATATATTTAGTATATCCATATTTATATTAAAATTGTCATAAAACATAATTTCTGGTATTTGGATGAAGACAGAGTCCCAGGAAGTAAAAGTGCCTATGAATAACAAAAGTCAAAATGCAGCTCTCCGTTGCCAGATTTGTAAAGCAAACTAAGATTTTCCAGATGGTTAGGTGGATAAATTTACTCTGTAAATCCAATAGCAAGTCTTAATATTCAGATTTTGGAGTAAACAGCAGACAACTTCAGTCTGGCCTTAGACCCTAAATATTATCTCTAGCCAAGCATACCAAAATCTTTCTATTTGCAAAGTAATAGGCACAGTATAACCACTAATAAAACCAATGCTATTCTTTGACCCTTTTCTGTTTTGTTGTGACATAAGCCTGAGAGAGAGAATTCATAAATGAATAAGTCCTCCAAGCTTTCATAATTACTATGATGTGGTAACTGTAAATTCTTGAATCACTGTAACTGGTGATTAAGTATATACTGTGACACTAAAAAGTATCATGATATTTTCATTTCTGCCAGATCAGAGATATGATGATTAATTTTATTTGTCAACTTGAGTGGGTTCAGGGATGCCCAGATCACTGGTAAAACTTTATTTCTAGGGGTGTCTGTGAGGGTGTTTCTGATGGAAATTAGCATTTGGATTAGTAGATTGAATAAAGGAAATCTGCCCTTGCCAATGTGGGCAAACTCCATCCAGTCCATGGAAGGGCTGCCCGAATAAACAAAAAGGATGAGGAAGAGGCAATTTCCTGCTTCCTTGTGCTAGGACATTCATCCTCTTCTGCCCTGGTGATCCTGGTTTTTGGACCTTTGGTGTGGGACTGGGACTTAGATCAGCACCCACTCTCCCCACTGTAAGTAACGCCATTGGTTCCCTTTGTCCTCAGGTCATTGGGCTCAGACTGAATTCAATATTGGCTTCCCTAGCTCTCCTGCTTGCAGAAGGAATATCATGGAACTTCTTGGACTCCATAATTGTGTGAGCCAGTTCCCATAATAAATCTTCTTTTTATACCTCTCTATATCTTAATGGTTCCATTCCTATGGAGAACACTGACTAATACAGAGATTTATATTCATTGTGAACACATTCTAGATCTATTTATATTTTCTTCTAGGAACTAGGATAAACCAGAGTAATCCATAATAGAACAGTGTTCTTTCTCCTCATGACACCCTACATAAATATGTACAAATATGTGTGCTTCATAAAATAGCAAGGGAATAGAGAGACAAAATTCCAAAGCAGCTAGGAAAAGGTAAGACTCTGATGAAATATAGACAGAGTAGCAGGTTAACCACAAAGAAAAATAAAATATTTCCCTCATAAAATACAGTAAGCAAGACAGCAAGACATGGCAGGTGTTGAACAAGATAACTGAGGGAGCAAAACCTTCTAAATAATGCAATTGATTAAAAAATAAAATAATTAAGAATGTGAAGTCTTAATGCACACAAGATTTTAAAATAATGCTGTGATTAGTAATAATGGTTCTGCAACAACAACAAAACAACAGCATCTATTTTTGCATAGATTAATATGTAAAAAGGAACTCAGAACCTAAAGGAAAGGCAGAGCAAACACAGCCTGAATGGTACAAGAAAATAAATCTAACCCAGATAAATAATCCTTTTAACTATATCTGATTTCATGTATACTACCTGCGAAGCAAAAGTGGCAGGATGACTTGAGCCCCGGAGTTGGAGACTAGCTTGGGCAACACAGTGAGTGAAAAAAGATAAAAGGAAAGAAATTGACATAAATCACTGAGGAATACTGAGAGTCTGTGATAAAATGACTATACTTATGTTAGTATAGGACAAAATAATTTACATTAATTATTTGGTTGTTTCTGTGAAGTCTAGAATTAAATAATTGAGAAGTTGAATTTTGATGCATAAAATGTTGCTACTCACACAGAAAATGTCCATAATAGGAATTACTTTAAAACAATTTTTAAAACTTCCTAAAATAATTTCTATTTTTAAAGCAAATTGACCATAGAAAAAATATTACAAATACAGTATTTTTTCCCAGATATATAATCTTACTTTGAATCTCCTTGAAGGACACTTTAAAATAGGGAACAAATTCATCCCCATTCACTTTATTTCTTAGTTCCTCATTAGAAAATGTATAACATGAGCTGTTCTTAATGACTATCACACACACATACACACAAACACACACACACACAAACACATAAATAATAAAACTAGTTCCATTTGGACCTCAGGGCATATATCTATGCATAGTGGCAGCTCGTCTTTGACTTTCGACGGGTGACTAATTTCTGCTTATTTATTACTTGCTGTTCTGCAAAAGCACCAACACAAAGTAAACATTCAGTAAACACTTGGTAAGTAGTTAAGTATTGAGTAACGATAATAATCTAATGTACTCATGAGATTTTGCTAAAAAAAGTAACACAAAATATTTTGCCTTGTGTATCCAGAAGTTTTTTCCAGGTATAGCTCTCTCACTAATACAGAGTTCAGACCTATAAACCACCATCTTATAGAACGCACTGAGTAATTCCAGTAGTTTGCCAGTGATCTTCATTAGCATTTAGTTTTTTAAGAAGATTATTATATTATCTGCCAGTAGTGACACCTGTAATGCTTCCTTTAAAAAATATCCATGTTTCTGATATACAAATGCAACTCTAGGGTCACGTTTCACATTTTTGCTCATGGAAGATTTTTAAATTTTTGTGACAAATTTTAAGCAAGTGATAGTAGGTGTTTTGAGGAAGGGGCTGATTTTCCTTATCTATCCAATTTGTTTGAGGCTGGTCTGAACGATTGTGTGGATTTAATCTCTTTTTCTTATTTGCTTTTACATTTTATTTGTACTATTTCATAGCTTTCATATTCTTGTTTGAGTGATATTTATTTGTGAACTTTTAATTTTTACTATGAACTGGAAGTTTGAGTGTAGAGTTTGTGTTTTACTTTTCTCTATATTCCCTGAAATCTTGATGACATCAATTTTACATTTTAGAAGTAAAAAAATTGGAAAAGTATAACTGAGTGCATTTAAGTTGAAATGGATGTTGGTTGAGAGAACAATGCATCCTATTAGCTACGGCCAGACCATTTTTTCAGATCAGATTTGTTTCCAAAGCTCCCTCATTATTCCCTTGCCCTCTCTCTGCAAGACAAAGAGAGGAGCTAATGAACCCTTAGCAGTCAAAAGACAAACTTCCTCCTCAAAAAGAATAGCACTGCTTATTCACAGGGGCACACTGTGTGAACCAACCTACTAAACCCACCAACAACTTTGTGGACTGGAAATAGGAAATACCTCTGTTCATTAACACACAAGGAGACTTGGGCCAGTGCTGTTACTGGAACGAGCATTCCCATAATGATGAACTTTCTTATTCTCACAGCATCTTTTCAGTAAAGCTTGTTATTTCATATATTTTTTTTATTTTCAAATTAGTTTGTTGGCCAAAGCCTCAGAACACACAAGTGTTCCAACAGTGGCTGGCAGAGATATTTTTGGATTAGAGATATTTATGTGCAAAAAAATGTTTATTTTCAATTCCAGCGACTACACATATTGTATTCTATTTTATACTCACATTTATTTCAGAGCAAAGTGTCATCTGATGTAGAGCAGTTCAGTGGGCTGTGTTCTTTTCAGCCTGACAAACAGCAATTTGGTGCAGTAGGAACTTCTTATTAAGCTGTGGTGGGTTAGGGACTCCAGGGTTAAGAGAATTTTCATAAAAGATTGGCTGAAGCATTTGTGTTAGCTTAATTGTACATTTGCCCTTTGACTAAAATTAGGAATTAAGTCCCCTCCCTGGGAACTGCGTCTTAAGTTAGTAAGAAGCTAGACAGCACAGTCTAATTAGATCTTTTATATTTCATACTGCCATGAGGTTTTTACCTTGACAACAGGACACCGTTCCATTATGCTCCATTTTAGAAAATATTTTTCCTTCATACTTTATGTAAGGCTGCCTCTGTCTTATATTAATAGTGGCTCACTGGTTGTGACTGTACATTGTGTAGGAGGTTGACTAGCAATTGAGTTGTGGTTATGCTACATAGCACCTTTCCCTTTCCCTTATTTCATTTTGTAAACTTCAACACAGCATGGCTTTGCTTAACAAAGAACTTTCTGAGGGTCTCAAAGCTGGTCAGGTAGCTCATTAATAATGTCTCTCAATATTTGCTTGATCCGGTTTGGGTAATACTTCAGAATTCTCAGGATCACCTGAAACACCTTCAATTTTTGCATTGTTTTGTCAAAATAACATTCTTGAAAAGAAATATCTGTTACCATAGAAGCTAAGATTATATGGTGCAACAGCATAAAAAGAACTTTAAAAATGGTGATGGTATTTGAAACTACATATAATATTATGTTCCACTGTAATATTTTTTTTTCTTAGTGAACAATAGAGTACTGATTATTAAGGATTATTTGTGGGAACAGTACTCATTTTGTCTTTATTTTTTCCTTCTCTCAGAATTTTTATTGTTGCTGTTGTTCTGGATCCTTTGTAACCTGTTCCTGAAAGAAAAAGGAGAGCCACATTCTGCATTGAGTTATAATCTCATGTTTCCTAGGTCCCCACATCCTCCCACTGATGCTTGCTTGTATTTCATGACTGGGAAATGAATCACCTATACGCATAAGTAAGAAAATGACATGCTGTTTTGTAGTTAGGCAAGGTTTCCTGCATAATGGTCATGTAGAAACAACAAATTATTTACTTCTGCAGGAAAGAATTCTATATTTGTTTTTATTTTAATTTCTTTTGAAACAGGGTCTCACTCTGTTGCCCAGGCACATATCACTGCAGCCTTGACTCTTTGGGCTCAGGTCATCCTTCCACTTCAGCATCTTGTGTACCTGGGACTACAGGCACGTGACACCATGCCCAGATAATTTTTTGTAGAGATGAGGGGTTTCACCCTGTTGCCCAGACTGGTCTTAAACTACGGGGCTCAAGTGATTCACTAACCTTGGTCTCCCAAAGTTCTGGAATTAAAGGTGTGAGCCACCACTCCCAGCCTAAAATAATTATTTAACTTACAATCTGTAAAATAAGGAAATGAGAAAACTAAGTTCTAAGAGCCCATTTGGAACAAACATTATATGAACCTCTAATTATATCTTTCTCTAAAGTAAAAATATATTACTAAATTGCATTTTTTCTAGGAAACAGAAAGGCAGCAGGCTGAAATCATAGAAGGAAATACAAAGAAAATATAAAATGTCTGCTTTGCTATTAATTAAAATGAACACTTAAAAAATCTTTAAATTAGACTTTTTCTCAAATGTGTGAAGGCAGCATATATCTCATTCTCTTTCCTGAGGCTTTCTATGGCAGTTCTCCTCTGTGAGGGGCGATGTGAAATGCATCAATGCTGCTAAACTCTCTAAGTCTATTCCCAAATGCAGGGCTTATCTTCCAACCAGGCTATGGAATTATTTCCCTTTGTATTATAATAATTTATATAGAAACTTTTATCTCTTTGAGTTTTAATAAATTGAGTTTATGACTGATATTTCAGACTCTAAAATAGAATGCATTTTATGGCCTTCAGGCACAGTTCTTATACAGCAAGATGAATAACAAAATCAAATACTTGTCATACATTAAAGTTGAACACAGTTAAAAGTGCTTTAGATACTCAAAACTTACCAGAACTGAAGTTAGCAAAACAGTGGAAGTAAAAAATTGCATTTCTTTAAATTCTTATTTGTGATATTAAGATGAATCTATATTTCTTAACTCTCTCATACCTTTTTATAGCAACAGATTTTGCAATATATCACTTATATAGTGATGGAGTTCTCAAGAATTTCCAGTTGGTAAAATAGTTCACATGGTATTACCTAGAATTTCAATCTTCTTATCCAATTTTGTACAATTCCTTAAAAATCTATGTAAGAAACCATCATAATAGGTTTACTGTGACTTTCAGAATAAAAGAAAAGTAACTCAACATGTAAAATACTTCCAGGAATACTACCTTCATTGCAATAGTATTTTTTTTCCTTTTCAACTGTTAAATGGATCTAGAATTTTGACCTGTCCTTGAATAATTGCAGTTCCAAATGAATGAAATTATGATAAGAAAAAATAACATTTTAAAACCTGTTTTTTATAAAGGTTTGTATAATTACTCAAATAATAGAGGAATACAATGTGGGAAAAATGTCAAACCTTCCCAATAAAGTGAAAATACCATTTTACCTTCATATAATCCTATTTTCCTCCCTAGATATAACCACTGGTACAGCCTGGTTTATACATGTCCAGACCTTACTGTATTAATTTACAAACACCACACGCACATAAACACACGTGATTTTTGTTACCCTGTTTTTAGTAGAATTTTTAATAAATCGAATTAGATCATATGTAATTTTCTCTGAATTGCATTTGATGACAATATGACTTAGAGATTTTCTTGTGTCAGTATGTTTAAATTTACTTATTTCTTTTAAAATATTAAACAGAATTCTGTGGTATATGTGTAATTTATTTTACTCAACGATCTTTTCTGATGGCATTTCATTTGACTTCAAGTTTTTGAAATTAAAATATATTTTTAAATCTTAAAGTTCTAGACGTGTTTTTATTTTCTCCTAATTCTTTGAAAACACAGCTTTTCTTACATGTATTACTTGAAATTTATATTTTTAATGTTGCTTGAGAAAGATTTCTAACTTTTAAAATGAATATTCAATTTTCTTTACACCATTTATCGGGTAGCCCATTTTTAACTAACTACTTGAAACTTCATCTCCATCCTACACTATTTTTCAGTGTACACAAAAACCACTTTCAGTCTTGCTGTAAATTAGTAACCTACTGACAAAAACTCTTTAACCTAAATTATCATTAGCTGCTGTCAAAACTCCATTAAATGCTGTGCAGGTATCAATGCCTCAGTGCCACATGAAGAATATACTTTCTTATAATATAGGTCTTAAATTTGTCTCTTTATGGCTCAGCTGCTGAGACCTGCCCTCCTCAATTATTTCAGATATTTGTAAATCATTTGAACGTGGGGATAAACTTAGGGTAATTAGGTATTCAAGAGCAGTTTTCTTTAGGGCCTGTACTTTGGTTTTTTTTGAGTCTTCTAAGCATTACTTCCTCTCTCAGAAATTAAATCCTCTTATACTGCCCCCAGCTACCTAGAAATATGTGTGAAATCCATAGAGACCTCCTACAGGCTGAGTTCACTTGTCCATGCATCCTTCATTTAATTAAACATGTATTGTTCTTATGCTATGTCTAAGGTACTTTAAAGAAATAAATGTTATCTGACATGTTGATGCTACACTGCCCCACTGGTGAGGAAGGGAATTAAAGGGCAAATGAGAAAGATAGGGAAGCAGGGATTGTAACACTCCTGGGTCTGGCAGCATATCTAATTATCACTGCATTGTTAAGGCTGGCTTGCCAAGGAACAGAAATTACAGAATTCTTTATATGGGAAACAAAATAAATGTTAGAAGGAGGAAAAACCGCACAAGAAAATTAGAAAATTAATATCCACTATTGAGTATTAGAGAAAGCACATGTTAATTACTTATTTTTAGAATGGCAGCTCTGCCTTTAAATCTCAGGATTACTAGAAAGATGAGACGTAAATGCTAATACATACCAATTTAGAGGGAGAAGTTGGGATTCATCAAAACCAGTTAGAAAAACCGACTAGTAATCGTGTTGTAAAAAAAAAAATTCAAAAGGATTGTAATGGAAAAAAAAAATGAGGGTTCTTATCTCTAGGAGCCCTTATATTCATTCTATTGAAAGTTTAAAACATAATCTAAATGAAGGAACATGTATTCTATACATAGTCTTCTGATTTTCTCTAACTTTAAAAATTGCCTTTAATTATCCTGTAAAATTTCCTGTGATCACTTTCCACATCTTATCAATTTTACCAAAGGGAAGGGGAATTATAAGAAAAAGAAAGAACCAGAATAAATTGGAAGGCAAGAAATGACAGTTCTACAACCTGATTCCCTCTGACTAAAGACATTCTCATTTATGCAGTGAATTTATGTGTGTTGTCTGCGTGTATACACATATACATAATTAGTTGTCTTCTTGTGTTAGACCTAATTTGGTGGTCTAATTTCTGCTGATATTGGAATGGTTACTATTCATCTGTTATTTCTCATATTTGCTTTCCTATGTTTATTTGAATTTTTTTCTTATTATTGAATTTTGGTTTTGTTATATTTTGATAAAAATCCTTTTCTAAAATACGTGATTTGCAAATAGTTTCTCCTAGTCAGTAACTTACTTTTTATTTTCTTAACAGTGTCTTCTGACAAGCAGAGTTCTTAGTGTTTATGAAGTTTTACATGGTCGATTTTTATTTGTAATTTACTCAATGCATATCAACAGGAATGTATTCAATTTAAATCACTTACGGAACTGAGCTTATGGTGTATTATCTAAGGTTTACATACAAAGCCTAAGGTCATAAATATGTTCTCCTATGTTTTACTCTAAAAGTTGGGGCATTTCAGTTTTTGCTTTGTTTCTAAGTTTATAATGCATTTTGGGCTCATTATTGTACATGCTGTAACTTTGGGACCAGCTTAATTTTTTGAATATGGATATCCAAATTTTCAGCAAGATTTTTGTGTAAAAACTATCTTTATTTCACTAAATTGCATTTGCAGCTCTGGAAAATAGACTTACATGGTTGTTTCTATTTCCAGACTCTATTTTGTTCCTTTGACTTATTTGTCTATTTAGACACCCATACCATCCTTTCTTTCCTAGAGAAGCCTTAGAATAAGTACTGAAATCAGGCAGTGTAATTTCTCCAAGTTTGCTCCTTATTTTTCAAAATTGATTTTATTCAATTTCCTTGTCATTTCTACTTGAATTTTAAAACCATCATTATTTTATTAAATGTCTGCTGCAATGTTGAATACAATCGCCTTTAATTTATAGATTGATTTGGGGAAATTGATACCTAAATAGTGTTTAGTCATCCAGTCCATAGACAAATATAGTTCTTCATTTATTTTTCTTAAAATTTATCTTTGAAATATTTTTCAGTTTTTTTTTTTCTTTTTTTTTGAGACGGAGTCTTGCTCTGTCGCCCAGGCTGGAGTGCAGTGGCCAGATCTCAGCTCACTGCAAGCTCCGCCTCCCGGGTTCACGCCATTCTCCTGCCTCAGCCTCCCGAGTAGCTAGGACTACAGGCCCCCGCCACCTCATCCGGCTAGTTTTTTTTTAGTATTTTTAGTAGAGACGGGGTTTCACCGTGTTAGCCAGGATGGTCTCAATTTTCTGACCTCGTGATCCGCCCGTCTCGGCCTCCCACAGTGCTGGGATTACAGGCTTGAGCCACAGCGCCCAGCCCATTTTTCAGTTTTTATTGTATGTGCTTTTCAAAAATTTTATCAGCTTTATCTCCAAGTTTTTCATTTTTCGATGCTCTTGCCTATGTATAGAAAGAAATTAAAATGTCTCTCTGTGTGTATGTATACACACAAATATATACACACACAGACACAGTTTAATTTCCAATTGTTCATAACTAGTACATAGAGATATAGTTCATTTCTCTATGTTACTTTTATATAGGTTTAAACTCCATGATAGATTATTTTGTTTCAATAAATTAATTGTATTTTTAAATTTTCATATAACAAGGAAAGCGTCTTTATGTTTGCCTATGTAGTTTCAGTTTCTGGCATTTTTCATTCCTTTCTGTGGGTCTAGTCTTTGACAGTTTTTTTGTGACTATGAGGGGTGTGGCAAAACCTTCATCAGGAACTACCATCTGTCCCTTGATCTTGATTCACACAGAAGAAAAGCCATTTCTGCAGCTACTGGCTGGGGTCAAAAATGCCAACGTCTTCGGCAGTTCAGGTAACCTAGATCTGTTGGTAATACAGTCTTCAAGTATTTGTATGTCTGAAAAGTCTTTACTTTGCCTTTAATTTTAAAATGAATTTTTATAGGAGACATAATTTTAGGTATGTATTTTTTTCCCCTCAACACTTTAAGGAATATCTCTGATCCATTGTTTCTGACAAGAAATCACATTTGCTATTTTTTTTTTTTTTACTGTAGCCTGTAGCTGCTTTTAAGATTTTGTCATCACTCTTTAGGAAATTTGCTTATGATATATCTTCATGTTTTGTTTAGTTTTAATTTCAGACTTGTGCTTGAGGTTCTTCCAGCTTCTTGTATCTGTGAGTTTATTTTTATATCAAATTTCAAAAATACTCAGCATTATTTATTAAGAGTTTTAAAAATTCAAAATCTATGAATAGCTTAATTTCACATGTTCTCACTGCTGTAGGGTTGCTCCACAGTCCACTGATGCCCTTTTATTTTTTCAGTCTTTTTTCTGTCTGTGTTTCATATTGGATATTTTTAATTATGTATAAAAATTATCAATTTATGAATCCTGTATTCTGCAATATCTAATCCTATGGAATCTTTTGCTGTGTATTCCAAATTTCAGAATTTTTTTGGAATCTCTAGAAATTTCCTTTGGGTTTTGTTCTCTATGTCCGTGATTTTATTTTTATTTATCTATTTTTTTTTTTTTTTTTTTTAGAGATGAGGTGCAGGGCAGGGGCGGATATCACTCTGTCACCCAGTCTGGGGTCGAGTGGAAGGATTATTGCTCACTGCAGCCTCGAACTCCTGGGTTCAAGATATCCTCCCACCTCAGCCTTCCAAGTAGTTGGGTTTAGGTGTGAGCCATTAAAATAGTGATTTTATAAAGAAAAAAAGAAAAAAATGTGATTCTCACAGAAAAAAGCTAAGCTCCTCAGTCTATAGTTCTTTAAACAAAGCAATCTGAGATTTAGCTGGAGGTAAATATCATAATTGTGCAGAGCACCTTGTCTTCAATACAATTCAGTGACTCTCCATTTGTAGGCGAAGATAAGCTTTGTTCTTGTTTTGTTTAGGAGGGATATATACATTGAGATGAGAGGCAAAACTATTTTCCATAAGATTGTTTCATCTTGGTCATTTTATTTTCCTGTCAGAATCATGCACATTCATGACTGCTGAGACTTTGTTTCATTGCAAACCTTTGCCACCATCAGCATTTTCACACATAAATGAATGCTCTGCTTCATGAAAAGAGAAAATATGGTTCTGGAGTTTAAGCAGTTGTGAAGGTTTTACCATAGCCTTCTCTTGGCCATCAGTATATATCCCTTTTGGAAGCATGAGTTTTCATGTGCTGCTTAAGACAATCTTATGTTTTCAGAGACATCTTTCACATGTTTCCTCTCATGCTTCATGTGATACTGTCTCTTTGCGTTTCTCTCACATTTCAAGAAGCTCTATCCTTGGTTTTACCTCAGAGGAAAGTCTTGTCTGACACACAGAGCCCTCTGAACCTTTCTCCTTCCTTTCAACCTGCTGGGTGAACCAACGTGTCTCCCACATCCTCCATGGTTTTCTTGAAGAGTGTTTCACCAGTATACTGGCACTGAAAATTTTTCAGCTGCTAATGTTTCTTAAAGCTTGTCTTCCAAAGTTCAAAATTACCTATACATTATTATTACTGATTTGATTCTGTTTTGAATTTTTGACCACAGCCAACAGCGACAGAGATGGCTTCTCTTTGGTGTGAATCAAGATCAAGGGACAGATGGTAGCTCCTGATGAAGGTTTTGCCACATCCCTCATGTTCACAAAAAACCTGCCTCTTCCCCACCCTGTGTGTTTGCCCACATGATTTTTAGCTTCTAGGTCTTTTAATTGGCAATGACATTGGGTAAGGTGGGGAACATCTCTCAGGAACTGCAGAGGTGATACAGGGCAGGGCTAGGCTCTCACAGTCTAAGGGGAACTACACTGTCTGGATCACCCAAGCAGACAGCTCCAGGGTAGTAGCTTCTGCACCAAGGGTGGACGCTGCCTGCTCCAGCTCTGAGGACAAACTCCAGATGTGACATGAGTGCACTTTCAGGAGTGGCCCAGGGTTGGGTGTGTGGGAGTTGAGTCTTTTTTATACCTCCCCTAATTGTACATAGTACGTTCGACCTTTCCTGTAGCTTCTTAAACATACCGAATACAGTTATAATACAAGATAAAACATTCATTTATAATACTCCATCTGTGTCTTTTGGGGGTATTTTTCTGTCAGTTGACCTTCATTTTATGATGGGTTGTACTTTTCAGTTTCTTTTCATGACTGTAATTTTTCATCAAAAACAGACAGGAGGAATTTTATCTTGTACTGCAAATTTTTGTATTGCGATAAATACACTGAGCTTTGTTCCGGGATGCAGTTAGATATCTTGGATATTGTTTAACTCTTCAGGATCTTGATTTAGAGCCTTTTTAGGTGTAGCCAGAGAAGCCTTTAGACTAGGACTAATTGTGACCCCTACAGATTCAAATCCTTTATGAATATTATTCTGAACAAATTTTGAAGATTTCTAATTTAGTTTTTGGGAAGAGGATTGATTCCCAGTCCCATGTGAGCTTGGGGCTTTTCTCCTTAATCCTCTCATACATTTCTTAGTAGGAATTGTTCTTCCTAATCTTTTATTTATTTTATTTTTATTATTTTTTTTTGTGGTGGGGTTACTTCCCCTGGCCTCAGATGATTTCCCTTTGTGTATAAATTATGCAGTCTTCAACTCTATCTTGAAGGGGACCTTTTATCATTATCTCAAGATGATTCTCTGTGCCTCTTTCTTCTCTCTTTTATTCTGCCTTGCTAACCATTGCTGTCTTGGTCTCCTTGGTCTCCTAGATTTATCTTCTTAAAGAGACAAGAAAACCAAGTTCCACATGGATTCTCCATCTTCAAATCACTGGCTGGGTACTTTCTCCATGCAGTAAGCTGGGCCAACATAAGACCCACCTTGTTCAATTCTTTTCTCTCTCAGATCACTAATCTTAATTGTCTGATAACCTATGTCTTAAAACTTTGGTTTTACATGTTGTATTGGTTTTATTGTTGTTTGAGGGTAAATGACAAATCTAGTCCTGTTATTATATCTTACCTAAAAACATTAAAAAGTTTTTAATTTGATTAAGTTCATCTGTCTTTTATCTTTTATTGTTTATAAATATCATGCCCTATCAAAAACTATTTGCTAAGCATTATAAATATTTCTGCTCAGTTTTCTTATATATTTTTTGTAGTTGTAACCCTTACACTTAGATCCATTATTTATAGTGATTTAGTTTTGTATATAGAGTGTGATAACAGGTAGGTTCATTTTTATGCATTTAGATATTTAATAGTTTCATCAAAATGTCTTGAAAGTTCATCATTTATGCATTGAATTACCTTGATAGTTTTCTGAAAAGTTAATTTACCCTATGTGTGTTTTTCTATTTTGGCCTTCCTATTATTTTATACTGGCCTATATTTACACCATTATATCAGTATCACACTACTTCTGTTAATATAGCTTTGCAGTAAGTTTGAAAATCAGGTAATTTTAGTTATCTAACATTGTTTTTCTATAAAGTTTAAGAGAAGTTTGTTGATTTCCATTTTGGTTTACAAGACTTTAAAATTGTAAATAAATTTAGAGAAATTTGAAATCTTTACAATATTGGGTCTTCTGATCCATAATAATACTACTGTTTTTAATTCACATAGGTCTTCCATAATTTCCCTTAGTAGTATTTCATACTTTTCATTGTGTAAAACGTGCACACTTCCTGTTAAATATATCCCTAAAAATTTATTAAATTTGATGTTGCTGTGTAGAGAGTCATTTTTCATTCATTTCAATGTTCATTTGTTTATTGCTTGCATTCAGCAACATGATAAAAGTATTTAATAGTTCCCAAATCTTTTTTGAAGATTTTTAAAAAGATTTTGTACATAGAACAACATATCATCTGTGAATAAAATAATTGTTAAAGCCCTTATTTATTCAACTTTTGGTACTCTCCTACTTCTTCTCAGACTGGTAGACAGTATTAGGCAATTCGATATTGTCACACTAGTCAACAAGGCTCTGTATTTAACTCTTATTTTTCCCTATGTTTCATTTGAGTATTTCATATTGTTTTGTTTTCAATATAACTGGTCTCTTCTGCAATGTCCAATCTGCTGTTAATCCAATGCAGAGTATTTTTCATTTCAGATATTATGTTTTAAATGGATGGAAGTTTATTTGAGCCATTCTACATATATCCTATGCCTCTCATCATTGTATCCATCTTTTTCTCTACTGTCTTAAATGTGGTACCTATTTATAAATTTTTTTAACATCTGTGATTGATAATTCTATTATCTTGATTTTTGGTTCTGTTTCTAGTAGTTTATTTTTCTCCTGGTTGAGAGTCATGTTTTTCTGCTTCTTTGCATGCCTGTTGAATTCTTGATTGGGTAATGAACATTGTGGTTTTACATTATTGGGTCTAGAGTTTTATTGTATTCTTTTAGTGTTGGACATTCCTTTGGTATCCATGTAAATACTTTGTCATTAGTTTAATTGTTTCTAAGCATGCTTTTAAGTATTTCTCTCAGATGTAACAGTTTTTTACTGCCTATTGTTTACTATCTGAGAACTGTACTTTCATATTTTTGCATACTTTTTGTTTTTAATTTTTAATTTTAAGATTGGAGGGAACATCTATTCTCTCTTACTCTAAGAGAGTTGCAATTTTTTGTTGTTTTAAGGGTTTTTTTTCACTTAATATGGGATAAATATTGCTTCATGTAAATGTGCATTTATGTCATCACATTCAATTAATGATTACATCAGAATGTCTGGGTATTTTAACAATTATCAATTCAGAATTGATTTATCTCTAGGTTATTTATAATTTTCTAGAACTGACAAAAATTTCAAACAGCATCATCTATTGAGAATGAGTTAGAAGTTGTCATGACTTTGTAAATATTTAATTATTTCCTATTTATTTAAAATTCTAATAGCACAATTTGATGGAAATAGTCACTGTTTTCTTATTTCTATTTTCAGGGTATTCAGATAGCACATTGGTAAAATTTGGTAACTAACACATTGGCTAAAGGGTGATAACCAAATGAATTAAGTAATGTACAGTCTTAACATGTACCTAAAATTACTAACATCAATTAAGAGCATGGAAATAAGAAGGAAATATTTAAAAATACTTTTTAAAAAATTTTTAATTCATCTTTTACTTGACTGTATGACACACAGAAATTAGAGAAAAATTTAATACCATTTACTGACACCGTTATTTAAGTATTCTTTATTCCTTTCTGTCTATAATCTGTAATATCAGA
This sequence comes from Colobus angolensis palliatus, assembly GCF_000951035.1. Classification (NCBI taxonomy): domain Eukaryota; kingdom Metazoa; phylum Chordata; class Mammalia; order Primates; family Cercopithecidae; genus Colobus; species Colobus angolensis. The sequence goes on along the minus strand of NW_012115488.1, from coordinate 20,125,916 downwards.
AGCCAGGAGAGAGCCAAGAAAATATCTTGTAAGTGTAGATTTTTCTGAGTATCAAGTCACCAGAGAGGTAAAAAAAGAGTTAAGTTTAATACTTCCTTCCTCTTTTTATAGCACCTCTCAATTACTTCCATGTGCAACTGATACTTTAAAAACTTTTACTTTCAAATATTCACTTATATTTTAGCTTTTGAGATTTGAAGTTGCTGCATATCAATTTTTAGGCATTTCTAAAAGCATTTTATCAAGTGCAGCAAGAGGCTAATAGTAGAGGAATAAGAACATGATGTAAATGAGGGTCATATTTCCTAGATGTGTTATTATATCATCTCCAAATTCAAGCAATTTTTATAGTTTCTTACAGTGAATCTGTGGTAAGACTGAAAAACAGAATTTTATAATCTGTGCTCCAATGTCTGTATGGCTTGAAACAGTTAGATACTGCAAATCTTACCAAAGGTTTTAAAAGGAAAAACGTAATCCAGAAATGAGATAATAGTCTGCAGTTATTGAAGCATTTGAGTAGCTTTGCTTATTTAAAATATAGAGAATACAATATTGACTTGCATATCACAGTTAAATTTTTTTCTGTCAAAAGACACCCAAACAATAAAGCAAGTCACCAGGAAACTTGCTTAAATGAAAGTCTTTAGAAAGATAAGTTATGCAAAACTCTTTTTCATTAATATAAACAACGCAATCAAGTACATTGGGAAAGATAAGAGTTTTGACAAATTTAGATGTTGATGAAAGTAAAGCCTTTGTGGTACAGAAAGATTATCCCAGGATAAAAGACAGAGAGACAATCACAGACACATCCTCTCTTCCAGGATTTTAAGATTTAAGGCTACTAATTGGAACAAAATGTGATGTGTCCAAATGCAATAACAGTCCTATAGATGATTCTAAATAATTTCCTTTTTAGGTTATCTATGAATGGAAAACAAACTATACCAAACAGTGACTTAAGACACTAGCTATCATTTATTCTGCTCATGAATATGGAAGTTGCCTACACTCAACTGTGCAATTCTCATTTGTTAACTCATACAGTCACATCAAGAGGTGCCTGCAGTCTTCATGAAGGCTTCTTCCCTCACATGTTTTGCACCAGAATGAAAAGATTCAAATATACAGACACTAAAACCAGTGGAATTACTGGGTCTCTCTCTTTCTCTTTTTGTAGTCACTTCCTGTGGTCCTTTCATATAGTGATCATTTGATAGCTGGCCTTTGTACATTGTAACCAAGACTCCCAGAGAGAACTACTAGACGACTCATGGCATGTCATAATCTAACCTCAAAAGTTACTCAGAGTCATTTGCACAGCATTTTATTAGAGAATACAGTCATAAATACCTATCTAGATTTAAAAGAACAAGTTTTATTTAAATCTCTTTATGGGAGGAGGATTAAAGGATTCATAGACTAACTCGTTCCTCAGTTGGATCAGTAAAAAAAAAAAAATAATAATTAACAGACATATTTTTAAACAAAGAAGTTCACACTGAAATTGTTTTGCTTTAGAGAAATTTCATGGTGTTGGGGAAAAAATAGTGGATGTAAGCAAACAAACATATTCACATTGTCCAGACAACCAAAAAATGCTAAACTTTTAAAGATAATGAGCATATACTTCTGTAGCTAGCCTGTGCCTTATCAGCCTAATCACCTAAAGTATAACTAACAATCCAATGAGAGAAAAAAAGTAAAATAGAATTTTTTTTCCAGAAATTTATATTTTACTAAAATAAAGTACTTTATGAAATGTTTCTTAAATGATTTGGACCTTTGGGTCATATGTTTCAAAGCATACAAATTTTAATCAATGAACATCAGTTTACCATTATTTCAGTCTATCTTAATGACAAAGACAAAAGAGAATGCAGTATTATACAAGCCTTAAAAAAATAAAAATATATTCTACATTTCTGGAAGAATATGGAGTGTATGTATTTTTTTTAATTTTTTAAAAAATTATTTGTATACATTTGAGGGGTACAAGTGTAGTTTTGTAATACTATACAACATGGATATATTTTGTAGTGGTAAAGTCAGATATTTTAGTCTAACCATCACCCAAATAATGTACATTGTACCGATTATATAATTTCTCATCTCTCACCCCTCCCCTCCCCTCCTATGCTTCTGAGTTTCCACGTCTAATATTTCCTACTCTATGTCCATGTGTACACATTATTTAGCTCTCATAAATAAGAACATGTGGGATTTTACCTTCTGTTTCTGAGTTGTTTCACTTAAAATAATGCCTTCAGTTCTGTCCAAGTTGCTGCAAAAGACATGATTTCATTCTTTTACATGACTTCAATAATATTCATTGTATACCATAATTTTTTGTCCAATACTTTGTTCGTGTAAACACAAGTTGACTCCATGTCATTATTATTGTGAATAGCGCTGTGATAAACATACAAGTATAGATGTCTTTGTGATATAATGATTTCATTACCTTTGGGTAGATAAGTAGTAGTAGGATTGCAAGATTGAAAGGTAGTTCTACTTTTAGTTCGTGAGAAATCTCCATACTGTTTTCCATAGAGTTGCAATAATTTACTTCCCCAACAGCCATGTATAAGTGTAACTCTATCTCCGCATCCTCACCAACATCTATTATTTTTTGTCCTTTGAGTAACAGCCATGTTAACTAGTATAAAGTGGAATCTCCTTGTGGTTTTAATTTGCACTTTTCTGATGATTAGTTATCTTGAGCATTTTTAATATAATTTTTGGCATTTGTGTGTCTTCTTCTGAAAAATGTTGGAAATGGAAAGGTGAGGATATGTAGATTTTTTTCTATTTATTCTCTTTTTGGTCATTTAGATCTTGGCTTCATTTTAACTATTTTGAGATTAATTTTAGATTATAGAAGAGTTGTAGAGATAGAGGGATATCTCTATATATCCTTCACCCCATGGCTCCCTATGTTAACATTTTACATTACCATGAGTATCAACACAAGAAAATAACTCTGGTACCATACTATCAGCTAAACTAGAGACTGTATTCAAATATCACCAGTTTTCCCACTCATTGTCTTGTTCTTTTCTTGAATATAATTACTTATTCCACAATACTTTTAGTTAACATGTCTTCTTAGCCTCTATATTTGAAATAGTATTAATTTTTCCTTATTTTTCATGACCTAGTGTATTAATGTATTTTCAAATTACTGATAAAAACAAACCCAAGACTGGATAATTTATGAAGAAATAAAGATTTAATGGACTTACAGTTCTGCGTGACTGGGGGGAAGCTCACAATCATGGCAGAAGGCAAGGAGGAGCAAGTCAAGTCTTACATGGATGGCAGCAGGCAAAGAGAGAGTTTATGTGGGGAAACTCTGCCTTATAAAACCATCAGATCTTATGAAACACATTCACTATCAGAAGAATAGCATGGGAAAGATCCACTCCCATGATTCAATGATCTCCCACTGGGTCCCTCTGACAACATGTGGGAATTCAAGATAAGATTTGGGTGGGGACACAGCCAAACCATTTCATTCTGCCTGTGGCCCATCCCAAATCTCCTGTCCTCAAATTTCAAAACCAATCATGCCTTCCCAATAGTCCCCCAAAGTCTTAACACATTTCAGCATTAACTCAAAAGTCCACAGTCCAAAGTTTCAGCTGAGACAAGGCAAGTCCCTTCTGCCTGTGAGTCTGTAAAGTTGGAAGCAAATTAGTTACTTCCTAGATATGATGGGGTGTAGGCATTGAGTAAATACAGCCATTTTAAATATGAGAAATTGGCAAAACAAAGGAGCTACAGGTCCTATGCAAGTCTGAAATCCAGTGGGGCAAGTATTAAAGCTCGAGAATAATCTCCTTTGACTCCATGTCTCACATTCAGGTCACAATTATGCAAGAATTGGACTCCCATGCCCTTGGGCAGCTCCACCACTGTGTCTTTGCAGGGCATAGCCTCTCTCCTGGCTACTTTCATGGGCTGGTATAGAGTGTCTGTGGCTTTTCCAGGTACACAGTGCAAGCTGTCAGTGGATCTAGCATTCTCGGGTCTGGAGGATGGTGGCCCTCTACTCACAGCTTCAGTAAGCAGTGCCTCAGTGGGGACTCTGTGTGGGGGATCTGACCCCACATTTTCCTTCTGCACTGCCCTGTCAGAGTTTTTCTATGAGGGGCCTACTCCTGCAGCAAACTTCCCGGCACTCCCATTCATTCTCTGAAATCTAGGCAGAGGTCTTCAAACCTCAATCATTCACTTCTGTGCATGTGCAGTATCAATGCCATGTGGAAGCTACCAAGACTTGGGCTTCCACCATCTGAAGCAATAGCCCAAGCTGTACCTTAACCTCTTTTATTAATGGCTAGAATGGCTGGATGCAGGTTACCAAGTCTCTAGACTGCACAGAGCAGAAGGACCCTGGACCCAGCCCACTAAACCATTTATTCCGCCTAAACCTCCAAGTCCATGATGGGAGGGGCTGCCACAAAGGTCTCTGAAATGCTTTGGAGTCACTTTCCCCATTGTTTTGGTGATTAACACTTGGCACCTCCCTACTTATGCAAATTTCTGCAGCTGGCTTGAATTTCTTCTCAGAAAATGAGATTTTGTTTTCTATCCCATTGTCAGGATGCAAATTTTCTGAACTTTAATGTTCTCCTTCCCTTTTAAAGCTGAATGGCTTTAACAGCACCCAAGTTACCTCTTGAATCCTTTGCTGCTTAGAAATGTTTTCCACTAAATTCCCTGAATCATCTCTCTCAATTCAAATATCTAGGGAAGAGGCAAAATGATGACTGTCTTTTTGCTAACACATAACAAGAGTCACCTTTGCTCCAGTTCCCAACAAGTTCCTCATTTTCATCTGAGGCCACCTCAGCCTGGACTTTATTGTCCATATCACTATCCGCATTTTAGGCAAGTCATTCAACAAGTCTCTAGGAAGTTTCAAACTCTCATAAATTGTCCTGTCTACTTCTGAGCCTTTCAAACTATTCCAACCCCTGCCTGTAAACCAGTTCCAAAGTTGATTCCACATTTTCAGGTATCTACAGTAGCACCCCACTCTACTGGTACCAATTTACTGTATTAGTCTCTTTTCTTGCTGCTGATAAAGACATACCAAAGACTGAGTAATTTATTCAGGAAAAAGGGTTTAATAGGCTTACAGCTCCACATAGCTGGAGAGGCTTCACAATCATTGTGGAAGGCAAGGAGGGGTAAGCCACGCCTTACATGTGTAGGAGATCAGTCAGGGTGGTGGAAAAATTTATAAGAAAATTTACAGGACAAGACACAAACCCTCTTGGAATTACAGGACAAGACAAAACCCTCTGGAGGTTTTGCAAAGCTTTGGGAGAGAATAAAAGCTGAAGGCAGCTAATTCCCTTACCCTGATGCAGAGGGTGAGAAGTAGATGCAAGGGAGTATAAAGGAGTTTATCTAGGTAAGTTTATTTATGTTATCCAGAAACTGACCTTTGATCATCCCCATGCAAGACTGCTCCTTGAATGGGGGGATGACAATGTTAATTATCCACAGGTTGTGTTGCCTCCAAACCTTTGTCATAAAATCTACCGAATAAATACAAGCAGCTCAGGCTTATCGAGACTGCAGTCTCTCTTCGGCATCTCAAAGCTGAGCAGTCCCCTAGCCATGCTCACACAAAATACCTGTGTCTGCGTATTCCTTTTATCCATCACTTGTCCAGAGTCTGCAGGACAGACACAGCATACATAGATGTCAGCAGGCAGAGAGATAGTTTGTGCAGGGAAACTCTGCCTTTTAAAACTATCAGATCTCATGAGACATATTCACCATCAGGAGAACAACATGGGAAAGACCCACCATGATTCAATTACCTCCCACCAAGTCCCTGCCCAACACGTGGGAATTCAAGATGAGCTTCAAGTGAGGACACAGCCAAACCATATCACTTAGAAACGTTTAAAGAATTCTGGTCAGTTACATTATAGAATGTCCTCCGTTTTTTTTTCTTCTGAAGTGTCTCCATTATCAGATATACTTTATATATTACTGGAAGCAATACCACAACTCTGATATATCCTTCCTACTCTCTTGTATCAGGTAGTTCTTGGTGAAGATATGTGTTACTGGTGATGCTAACTTGATCATTAGTTAAGGTACTGTCTGCAGTGATTCTCCATTGTTACTTTTTTCCCTTTGTAACCATTTAATATTTTGAGAGGGACATTTGAAGCTATGAAATATCTCTTTCTACTTAAATTTTTATCCACTAACTTTAGCATCATCCCAACGGATATTGCTTGTGAAAATTATTAATGTGTGGTTTTAATACCAAACTTCTATTTTTATCATTAATTTTACATTTGTTACTCAGACTTATTCTGTCACGAAGAGATATATTTCTGTCCTCCATTTACTTATATATTTAGTTACTTGTATCACTATGATCCTAGACATTTCTGTTTTTCAAGTATTTTGGTTATTTTAGTTCCTTAGATTTCCTATATAAATTTGAATATAATATTATTGATATCTACCAAAAAGCCTGAGAGGGTTTTGTTTGAGATTTCATTTAATCAGTGGATTATTTGGGGAAGAACTGACATCTTTATAATACTGAGTCTTTCAATTCATAAGCACATATATCTCTTCATTAATTTAGGACTTCTTTGGTATATTATTTCTGATAAACACATATCCAAGACTGGGAAGAAAAAAGATTTAATTGTACTTACTTAGGCCTCAGAATCATAGTGGGAGTTGCAAGTCACTTCTTACATCGTGGCAGCAAAAGAAAGAATGAGAAAGATGCAAAAGTGGAAACTCCTGATAAAATAATCAGATCTCACAAGACTTATTCAGTACCATGAGAACAGTATGGAGAAAACTACTGCAATGATTTAAATTATCCCCCGCCAGGTCCTTCTCACAGCATGCGGGAATTATGGGAGTACAATTAAAGATGAGATTTGGGTGGGGACACAGAACCAAACTGTATCATTCTGACCCTAGCCTCTCCAAATCTCATTTTCTCATATTTCAAAAGCAATCACGCCTTCCCTACAGTCTCCCAAAGTCTTAACTCATTTCAACATTAACCCAAAAGTCCACAGTCCAATGTCTCAACTCAGAAAAGATAAGTTCCTTCCACCTGTGAGCCTGTAAAATCAAATACAAGCTAGTTACTTCCTAGATACAATGGGGTACAGGTATTGGATAAATACATCTCTTCTAAATGGGAGAAATTGGCCAAAACAAAGGGGCTACAGGCTTCATGAAAGTCTAAAATTAAGCAAGGTAGTCAAATTTTAGTTCTCCAAAATAATCTCCTTTGACTCCATGTCTCACATCCAGGTCACGCTGACATGCTGTTCCAAGAGGTCGGTTCCCATAGTCTTGGGAAGCTCTGCCCCTTTGTCTTTGCAAGGTATAACCCTCCTCCTGGCTGATTTCATGGGCTAGCATTGAGTGTCTGTGGATTTTTCATGCACACTGTTCAAGCTATTGGTGATCTACCATTCTGAGGTCTGGAAGACGGTGGCTGTCTTCTCACAGCTCCACTATGCAGGGCCCCAGTAGGGACTCTGTTTGGGGCCTCCCACCCCACATTTCCCTTCTGCACTGCCATAGCAGAGTTTCTCCTTGAGGGCCCTGCCCCTACAGCACACTTTTGCCTGGGCATCTAGGCATTTCCATACATCTTCTGAAATGTAGGTAGAGGTTCCTAAACCTCAATTCTTGACTTCTGTGCACCTGCAGTCTCAACACCACATGGAAGTTGCCAAGGTATGGGCTTGCACCCTCTAGAACCATTGGCTTAGCTGTAACTTGGCCCCTTTTCATAATGGCTGCAGCAGCTGGGATGAAAGACACCAAGACCCAAGCTACACACAGCATGAGGACCCTGGGCCTGGCCCAAGAGATCTTTTTTTCTTCCTAGACTTTGAGGTCTGTGATGTGAGGGGCTGCCATGGAGATCTATGACATGTTGGAGATATTTTTCCCATTATCTTGGGGATTAACATTTGGCTCCTTGTTACTTATGGCAATTTCTGAAGCCAGCTTGAATTTCTCCTCAAAAAAATGGGGTTTTCTTTTATACTGCATCTTCAGGCTGCAAATTTTCTGAACTTTTATGATGTTTCCTTTTAAAACAGAATGCTTTTAAAAGCACCAAAGCCATCTCTTGAATGCTCAACTTCTTAGAAATTTCTTCTGCCGTATAGCCTAAATCATCTCTCTGTAGTCCAAAGCTTCAAAAATTTCTAGGGCAGGGAAAAGATACCACCAGTCTCTTTGCTAAAACATAACAAGTGTCACCTTTGCTCCAGTTCCCAAAAATTCCTCATCTCCATCTGAGACCAACTCAGTCCGGACCTTTTTGTCCATATCACTATCAGCATTTTGTCAAAGCCATCCGATAAATCTCTAGAATGTTCTAAACCCTCCCACATTTTCCTGTTTTTTTTCTGTGCCCTCCAAACTGTTCCAATCTCCGCCTGTTACCCAGTTCCAACGTCACTTCCACATTTTTGGGTATCTTTTCAGCAATACCCCACTCCTGTTACCAATTTACTGTATTAGTCCATGTACATGCTGCTGATAAAGACTTACCAGAGACCGGGAATAAAAAGAGGTTTAATTGTACTTACAGTTCCACATGTCTGGGGGAGTCCTCAGCATCATGACAAGAGGCAAAAGGCACTTCTTACATGGCTGCAGCAAGAAGAAAAATGAGAAAGATGCAAAAGTGGAAACTCCTGATAAAACCATCGGATCTCATGGTACGTATTAGCTACCCTGAAAACAGTATGTGAGACACTGCCCACATGATTCAAAGTGTCTCCCACTGGGTCCCTCCCACAACACGTGGGAATTATGGGAGTGCAATTCAAGGTAAGATTTGGGTGGGGATACAGAGCCAAACCATATCATTCAGTTTTTCTCATAAGTAGTTTCTTTTCCTATTTGTTGGATTGATTATATTCTGGTTGTATGGTATCAGACCATAATTTATATATTTGTTTATCTGTATTTAATTTGCCTTTTTGCTACGTTTACTTTATTATTCTTTGTCTAATGTTTTCACCAGTTTGAATATAATGTACACACTTTTCTTTAAAAAACACCAATTGTTTTGTTCTGAGATTTGTGTTTTTATAGTTTGATGATTGTCATTAATTCTGAAACATTCTCAGTAACTCTTTTTTAAACCATTTCTCTTGTCTTATTCTCTTTTATTTTCCTCTAGAATTCTAATTACACGTAAGTTAGACCATATGGTATTGCCAGACAGCTCTTGAGTGTTTTATATTTTTCTTTTTGTTTTTCAGTCAGTATAATTTCTATTGTCTGATTTTTCTGATTTGAGTTTATTGATCTCTCAGGGTGTCAAGTGTACTAAGACAGTCTTTAAGTCTCTGTTACTATGTTTTTAATTTCTAGTATTTCCATTTGAATTTTTTCTTTTGTTTGATTTGTATCCTGTACTTGTATTCTTTTAATACAAGTATTAAAAGAATTCTTTTAATTCTTTTAATTGTATTCTTTTAATAATTTATTTTTTATTGGTATAATTTTTTTCTACTGCAATTCCCAATATGATCCTGAATATTGTAAACCTTTTCCATGGGGTGTTTTAACATATCAATCATAACTATTTTAAATGCCCTAGTATAAATTCTAATATCTGTGTCATTTAAAATATGGTTTTGATTATTACTTGGTCTCTTAGCAGTGTGCTATCTCAGATGATTTTGTTTGTCTTATAGTTTTTGTTGAAAGCCACCTGCAATCTGCTTAGGACAATACACACTGCAGTAAACAGTTTTTTAATGCTGAAAATGGTTATATCTTTTCTCTTGAATGCTTTCAGTGCAGGAGTTTAAGCTAACTAATTAATTAATTCAGGTGATGAGCTGAGAAGAAGTATATTGTTGCTATAGTTATTATCAATGCATAATAGGATGCACATTCATTTAGCAATACCATGTGTTTAGTGTATAGATTGGTTTGACCCTGAATCTTGGCCTTCCTTTTACATTGTGCCTCAGAGAGTGTTATTTTTCACATGCTCTTACTCTTTTCTAATCATGCTCTCTGCAGTTCTCAATCATTACTTGTTTTTCAAAGCTTGGCAGCTTGGCTCCCAGTGCTTGAGAAGCATTCTTAAATGGTTTGATCAAGCTTTAAGTCTTAGGCAGTCACAGTACCCGAGGTTTGGGGAATGGCTCCTACTTATTTCTTTTCACCTCCATTAGATTAGTTCAGAGTCCAGTTCATGGATCTTCACCTGATTCAGGAGTAGATATTTTTCCCATGTTTTATTTTAGATGCAATAAATTTTCTCCAGTATCACAAAGGCAGTGGTGTATGTTGCCCACCTCTGCATAAATGAAAGCTTTTGTTCTATAGTGGATTTAGAGGAGAAGCGCTCAAGTGGGAGTCTTCTCTAACAGAACTGCTATTGCCCTCCTCTACATTTGATCTACAATGGAAACTTGATTAGGACTCATTTTGATAGTTTTTGTGAATACTCAGTGAGATTGTTGATAAATGCTTTCCACAGAGTGTAAAATACCTCAATATCTGTGACACCCAGAGCATTACAACATCCCACCAACTCAAATGCAGCCTTCAACAATTTGCATTATATATGCTGAGCTCCTGTTGTGAGTACCCATTTATGTCTTCAATATGTAAGCCAGCGCTCACTTCTCTCTCCCTCCAGGTTTCTCTGCTCTCTCTGCAGATTGCTGTCTCTAATGAAATTTTGGGGCAGTGGGTTGATCTGAATGAAAAAAAACCATGAAAACTGTTTCTCCTAAACTTTCACTCCACAATCAAGATAGAAGACTTCTGTGACTAAATGTGTAGGTATTTTCCCCCCACATGCCAAGAAAGCAGTAAATTCTGCAACTGGATGTGCTCTAATTCAAGTCTGGCACTGTCTCCCTGGAGATACCATCAGACTGTACAGGTTGAGGGCTCAGTTCCACAAAATTGCCTTCCGCTTCTGATGCCAACCATGAGCCCCAGTTTTTTTCTACCTGTGTTTATGATTGACCCACTATAAATTGGGGCTTTCACAGCACCTCTCTGGGTTCAGTTAATTTGCTGGAGTGGCTCACAGAACTCAGGGAAAATGTAACTCAAGTTTATCAGTTTATTATTTAAAAAAATGCAAAAGGTACAAATGAAAAGATGCATAGAGCAATGTATGGGCGAAGAGGCATAGAGCCTTCATACTCTCCTCATGCATGCCACTCATCAGAAAGCTCTACATGTTCAGCTATCCAGAAGCACTCTGAATCTTGTTTTATGAGGGGTTTTATGGAAGCTTTATTACATAGGCATGATTGATTAAACCATTTGCCGTTGGTGGTCAACTGAACTTTTAGCCCCTCTCTCCCCACTGAAGGTTTAGGAGTGGTACTGAAATTCTCAGCCCTCTAATCCTGCTTTAGTCTTTCTAGTGACCAGCCCAATCCTGTGGCTACCTAGAGGTTGTCAGCCACTAGTCAAGTCACTAGCATAGAAAATTTTATAATACTGGATATTCCAAGGATTTTATGAATTGTATGTCAAAACATGGGGACTGAAGACCAAATATATGTATTTCACAATATCACAGTTGCTCTGTCAACTTAACTTTATAATGGGTTCAAAACTGGTCATGAATTTAGAGTTTGTTGTATTTTATTTCATTGTAAATATGGGAATAAAGTACCTTCAACTTCTCAACATCTAGAGATGAAGACAGAAGTCTCATTTGTTCACTTTTGCATGGTTTAGAATTTTAACAATAGCATACATGACATTAAAATAGTCCAGATATGTTTAAAAATATATACCTACCATAAATACATCTGCTTAGTCCCTTGTAAAAATTAAGGTACAATAAACAATGATATTTCTTGATTTATAATGAGAAAAAAGTAGTTTAAAAGGATAAATAAAACAAATATTTTAAGAGAACTCCTAGTGATTACAGTGTTTCTGACTAAAGTATGATGCAAACTAGCACATGTGTATGTGTACCAAGGGCAGGACCACAGAAAATATGTTTGCTTAGGTTATTTCTACATTTTGTATAGATTTTCTGTGAGAAAGTTTCCTAAACTTTGCAAAAAAAAAAAAAAAAATCTGGAGAATGGAAGAGAGATGAAAGGATAAGTTGGAGAAAAGGGGTGAGTTTCCTGATGAAAGGTAATGTGTGTATTGTTAAGAGTAAAGGATGGGAATGGTGGCTACAGAATGTCAAGTGAAATGTGGAATGAGAAGAACTAGAGGAAGAGGGTTTTCAAAGTGTTGTGAATTACAAGAAAAAGTAATAAAATGTTATTTCTGTGTAAATATCTTTTGGCTGATGAATTGATGTTTCTTTGACTATAATATTGCTTTCTGACTAGGCAATAGAGATTCCAGGATCTAATTTCAGAGTTAAGTGTTTATATGTAAATCCACCAAATGTTTAGAGTTCTTTTATAGAGTGTTAATTAGACTTTTCATTTCTTCATTTTACTGTTTTTATTTAATAAATTTTCAAGAGATAAAATATAATATTTTTATGATAAGAAAATCAATAAGAGCTATTTTTAGAAGTCAGTCTTTAAATTGAAGTCCACCATAGTGTAGAAAATTAATAAAGAAGAAAATGACAATATGTACCAAAGTGAGAGGTCTGTCACCACTTAGCTGGATGACCTTGTATTAGAGAACAAAGTTCTTAAATCTTCAGTTTTCACACAAATTAAATAATAACTTTAAATTGGGTTTGTTATTTTTGGTAACTATGCATCAAAAACTCTAAGACCTAGAGGGTGACACCAGGGGGCTCAGCAGAAAGCACCTCAGGGCTGCTTCCTTGTTTGTTTCTTTGTTTGTTTGCTTTAACATTAAGCTGCCTGTTAATTTTAAAGTAAAGCTACTGATGTACAAAATTAAACATTAAAAAATTTGTGACCTAAAGCTATTTTAATTCCTAAATTGACAAAACACTCTGAGACATTTTGTTAGTTTCCTAGAATAGTCATAACCAAGTACTACCACAAACTATGTGGTTTAAAAACATATATTCTCTCAGAGTTCTGAAGGTCAGAAGTATAAAATTAAGGTATCTGTAGGCCTATGATCCCCCTAAAGTTCTTAGGTAAGAATCATTTCTTGCAACTTCCTAGCTCTGCTGGTTGCCAGTAATTCTTAGCATTCTTGGACTTGTAGATTCCTAAATTCAATCTCAGACTCCATCTTCACGTGGCATTCTTCCCTCTGTGAACCTGCATATATTCAACTCTTCTTTTTTTTTTTTTGAGACAGAGTCTCCCTCTGTCGCCCAGGCTGGAGTGCAGTGGCCGGATCTCAGCTCACTGCAAGCTCCGCCTCCCGGGTTTACGCCATTCTCCTGCCTCAGCCTCCCCAGTAGCTGGGACTACAGGCTCCTGCCACCTCGCCCGGCTAGATTTTTGTATTTTTTAGTAGAGACAGGGTTTCACCCTGTTAGCCAGGATGGTCTCGATCTCCTGACCTCGTGATCTGCCTGTCTTGGCCTCCCAAAGTGCTGGGATTACAGGTCAACTCTTCTTATAAGGACATGAGTCCTACTGGATTAGGACCCACCTTAATCTAATATCACTTTATTTTAGCTTCATTACATCTGCAAAGACCTTGTTTCCCGAAAAAGTCACATTACAAATATGAGGCATTAAGACTTCAACATATCTTTTAGAAGGACACAGTTCAACCCACAACAGACACTAATGGGGTAAGTATAACATAGCATGGCTTGGCATGGAATGGCACAGCATAGCATAGCATATTTGTTTTGAAAGACCTATAGTAATTGAGATGTTTAAAAGATATATTCTTATCTGAGCCTGACACGTTTTAACTATATGAGCTTGAGCAAGACTCTTAATTTTTCCAAAACTAGTACCTTTATCTGCAAAATGCAACTAATAATTTTACCTATCTCATAAAGCTGCTTGGAGATTCATGAATTTATATATGTAAAACACTTGGAACAGCAAATGATGCATAGCAGATGTCCTGTAACTATTTGTAATTATTATATTTGTAATATATAATAAGGCTGTATAAATTAACTGCCAAGTTAGAGACTAACTCTTTAAAAGAGAAGTGAATTCAATGTAGAATGAAGTAACATGGGTGTCCTTGAATCACACTGAGCTTGAGCCCTCAACTACCACTAGAGATTGGATAGATGAAAAGAAATGTTTCATTTTTGTAAAGTGATGTAGATGAGCAAAAGTAATTACTCTCTGTTATTTTCTCTCTGTATTCAAACAGAAAATATTATTTCTACTTGATTACAATATTTTTCAACTTCATGAATTTATATATGTAAAACACTTGGAACAGCAAATGATGCATAGCAGATGTCCTATAACTATTTGTAATTATTATATTTGTAATATATAATAAGGCTGTATAAATTAACTGTCAAGTTAGAGACTAACTCTTTAAAAGAGAAGTGAATTCAATGTAGAATGAAGTAACGTGGGTGTCCTCGAATCACACTGAGCTTGAGCCCTCAACTACCACTAGAGATTGGATAGATGAAAAGAAATGTTTCATTTTTGTAAAGTGATGTAGATGAGCAAAAGTAATTACTTTCTGTTATTTTCTCTCTGTATTCAAACAGAAAAAATTATTTCTACTTGATTGCAATATTTTTCAACATGAAAACGTTTACTATTCCTTGTTAGAATTTTTCTTTAAAATATGTATTACAAATCATGAGTGTTTCATTTCTAATGGCATGTGAATATACTCTGCAAAGGAAAATAATGAGCTGAATATTTCTTGCCCATTCTTTAAAAAATTCTGGAAAATACAGGATGGAGTCACAAAGATAGTCAGCTTTATAAACTAGTGTGGTATCACAGGTTTTGAGTTAATTAATAATTATTACATATGCATATGCATATAATTATGATATAATGTACACATACTTATATATTATTATATAATATACTCTACATATAATTTCTATTATCTAAAGAAAGATTAAGAGTAATTGGCTGTATACAATGACTTAATATTTTTCCATTTTGAGATGTAAGCAAATGCTCAAATTTTAAATTATTTTTTGAATGTTGATCAACAAGTGTTCAGAAATGTGCTAGCAAATATGAGACATGGTTGTGTTTCCAAATCTTATATTCAAGTAGAGGGATATTTAAACACATGAAAATACATGTCACTCAGGAGTTCAACAGCAATGCAAATACTGACTGGAGGCATCACAGGGCAAAATAGTACTTCATAAAATGTTTAATGAGAGTCTTAGGGATTTCTATCAAAATCATATGAACTGCTTTTTCTTTCTTCATCATGGTAAAATACATATAAATTCTGCCATTTTAATTATTTTAAGTGTATTATTAAGTGGCATTAATTACTTTCACAATGTAATTCCAATATTGTCCAAACATGTCCAACCATCTATTTTCAAAACCTTTTTAACACTCCAAACAGACACTCTTTAAAAAGTAAGCACATATTTCCAATTCCCCTTTCCCCAACTCCTGGTAACTTCTAAACTACTTTCTGTCTTTATACATTTACCTATTTTAGATATTTCAGATAGATTGGAATATACAATATTTGCTCTTTTGTGTCTGTGTGATTTCACTTACCACAATGCTTTTAAGTATAAATCATTGTTGTAGCATGTATACGAATTTTATTTTTTATTATGGCTGAATAAATATCCCATTGTATGAATATACCATATTTTGTTTATTTATCTGTTCATGGAAAGTGAGTTGTTTGCATCTTTTAGTTACTGTTAATACTGCTGCAATTAACATTGGCATGGAAATATCTGTTTGAGTCTCTGTTTTCAGTTATTTTAGGCATATATCTAAAAGTGGAATTGCTAGGTTGTATGGTAATTACATGTTTAAATTTTTGAGGGAATGCCAAACTGTTTTCCACAGTGGCTGCTTCATTTTACATTCCCATCAGCAATATAAAAGGATTTCAGTTTCTTACATCTGCACTAACACATATTTTTTATTTGTTTTTTAATAACAGCCATTCTAATGGGCATGAAGTAACATCTCCTGGTTTTAATTTGTGTTTCCCTAGTGATTACTAATGCTCATGTGCATTTCTCTTTTGATTAGTGAATATTTGAAAATCTTTTCATGTACGTATAGCCCACTTTTATATCTTCATTGAAGAAATTTTTATCCATTTACATTTCCCATTTTTAAATTGTATTGTTTATTTTTGTTCTTGAGTGTAGGAGTTCTTTATACATTCTGAGTAAAAGCCTTTCTCAGATATATGATTTGCAAATATTTTTTCATACTCTGTAGGTTTTCTTTTTTTTCTTGACAATGTCCTTTGTGGCACAAAAGACTTCAGTATTGCCAAAGTCCAACTTGTTGATTTTTCCTTTGTTTTTATTTTTTATTGCTTTTAGTGTCATATATGAGTGTCTGTTGCCAAAACCATGAACATAAAGGCTTATGTTTTGTCTGAGGTATTTTATAATTTTAGCTCTTACATTTAGGTCATTGATACATTTTTAATCAAGTGGTCTAATTGTGTTCTTCTGCATGTGGAAATTCAGTTGTTTCAGCACCATCCATTCTGATAAACTATTTTTTCACCATTGATGGACTTAGCACCCTTGTCAAAAATCAGTTGGTCATAAACACGTGGTTTAAACTCTTAATTCCATTCAATTTGCTCATATGTTTATTCTTCTGCAAGTATCAGACTGTTTTGATTACGGAAACTTTGTAGTGACTTTCCAGAATAGAAAGTGTGTGTTCTTGAACTTTGTTCTGTTTTTCAAAATTGTCGTGGCCTTGAGGAGACCCTTGCAATTCTGTACATATTTGAGAGTTGGCTTCCCTGTTTCTGCAAATAAAGGCTTTTGAAATTTTGATAAGGAGTGTGTTGAATCTGTAAATTGATTTTTTTTAATTACTCATTGCAGTTTATAGAACCACAACTAGATTTTGTGTGCTGATTTTGTATTATAATTTTTTTTTAATTTTTTAACTCCAATGCGGAATGAGATCATGTCCTTTGCAGGAATATGGATGCCAGAAGACATTATCCTCAGCAAACTATCACAGGAACAGAAACCCAAATACCACAAGTTCTCATAAGCAGGAGCTGAATGAGGAGAACACATCAACACATGGTGGGGAACAACACACATTTGGGCCTATTGGAGGGAGAGTGTTAGGAAGAATAGCTAATGGATGTTTGGCTTAATACCTGGGTGATGGGATTATCTGTGCAAAAAACACCGTGGCACACCTTTACCTACATAACAAACCTACACATCCGGCACATGTACCCTCGAACTTAAAAGAAGAGTGGGAAATAAAAAAAAAGAAACCAGAATACTTACCCTGGGCAACTTAGGGCAGGCTCAAATCCCACTGTTATTACTGCAGCTGGTGCTCTTTTGAAAGTAACACCTCCTGGCTTGAGGCCAACCAACACTGTCCATTAAAATATCCTTAGGTAGAATAACATGACACTCAGGAAGGAGAAAATGACTGCACAGGTAGTTATCACCACCACCCACAACACCCTGGATCTCAAGAGAACCTGATTCTGTCCATGCGACAAGTTCACTACAATTACAAGCAGCATTTGAGTAAGCCAGCACACTGTCTACAACAAGGAATCTCACAGAGTCTATGTCAATCTCCACCCCTAGAGCTGGTGCTGATATCCACTGTTGGGAGACTTGAAGACAGATCACATCACTGGCTCCCTTGCAGATATTTTCCAGCAACGGCCCAGAGTGTGGAATCCCCACAGGGTGGCTCAACGCAGAAAAATAATAGCAATCAATGTAGTCTGGCTCTCAGGAGCTCCTACTCCTAGTGGAAGAGGGAGAGCACCACATCAAGGGCACATCCTATGGAACAAAAGTATAAGGACAGCAGTCTTTGAGTCCCGAATCTTTCCACTGGTGGAAAGTTTCTTTCAGCAGAGGGACAATGGCAGGCTGGGAACAGGAGAGAAAGTCTGCATCTCTATCCTCTATCCCAATAATCAGGTGGTCTGCATGCTCACAAAGGGTCTAGGTGAAGGGGTCCTTGTTCCCCTCTTTCCACCACTGCAGGCAGAGCTGGAACTCCTCCCATGGCAAGTCAGCATGGATGCAACTGTAGACAGACTTCCTCGAAAAATTAAGGGTGATTATATCCCCACAGGAAGAGCACTCCTCAGTTTCAGGCTCGAACAAGGACAGTGTCACAATTTCTCTCTACTTGGAACATCAACATTCCTACAGATTGGAAAAAAAAAAAAAAAAAAAGGTGCCTGTCTGACTTGAATAGCTGGAACACTGGACAGGAGTGAGGTAGATAGCTTTCCTGTTGACCCAGCAGAGGAGCTAAGGTCAGTCACCCCGCTTTCTGATAAAACCTCAGTGCATCTAATTGTGAGCTCCCACAGACACCTTTATCAAGGCTGGGACCTCTGCCCAACACTGGGTATTGCATCTACCCACCTGCTTTAGCTACTACTATTTCTTTTACCCAGGGGTACATCCCCTACTGGTATGAAGCCTGAAGCATCAACTTGGTAAATAGAAAACTGAGGAAATAATAAATAAATTTAAAAGTGCACATAATGGAGGAATTATTTAAGCTTCAAGAGATCCTTGCCATTCTAACCTCACAACAGACAATAAGCTTGCCCATACATGAAGTACATAACTACTACAATCAGCATTTGAGAAAGCCAGCACGTAACTACTCTATATAACCAAGGAAATCATAAAGAATTTTCCATCCTAATAGCACCAGGAACCAAATTGGGTTATAATAAACTATAAACATTAAAGTCACATCCTTAAGAGAGAGAGAGAGAGAAAAAAAACATAGTCAAATCAAAAATAAATTCAAGAATAATTTGAATAGTCTACCCAAATTAGAAGAAACAAACAAACAAAAAAAATTCTGGTAATGTGACAAAATAGTGTTCCATAACACCTCTAAACGATCACAGTAGCTTCTCAGCAACATATCCAAACCAAGATCAAATATTTGAAATACCGAATGAAGAATTCAGGAGACTGATTATTCTTTATGTTAGTTTTCACCTTTCTCTGCTACCTACTCAAAGGAGATAGCAGAGAAAGGTGAAAACCAACATAAAGAAATTAAAAAGCAATTTAGGATGTGAATGAAAATTTTCCAGAGAGATATAATTCATAAAGAAAAAACAATCAGAACTTCTGTAAATGAAAGACGCAAATAGGTAAATTTTTAAAAATGCAGTGGAACATTTAAACAATAGACTAGAATAAGTAGAAGAAAGAATATCAGAGCTCAAAACAAGTCTATTGAATTAACCTAATTAGACAAAGATAAAAATAAAGAAGCAAACAAACAAAAAAACAAATTCTCCAAGAAATCTGGGATCACATTAAACATCCAAACCCAAGAATAACTGATGTTCCCGAGGGAGAATAGAAGGCGAAATGTCTGGAAAATTTACTTGAGAGAATAATTAAGAAAAACTTCCCTAGCCTTGCTAGAGGTTTAGATATACAAATACAAGATGCTCGAAGAACTCCTGGGAAATTGATTGCAAAAAGATAATCACTAAGGCACGTTCACCAGTCTATCTAAAGTCAAAATGAAGGAAATAATTCTAATAGCTGTGAGATGAAAGCATTAGGTTACCTGCAAGAGAAAATCTATCAGAGTAACAGCAGACTTCTAAGCCGAAACCTTACAAGATAAGAGGGTCTTTGTGTCCTATCTTTAGCCTTCATAAACAGAATAATGGTCAGCCAAGAATTTTGTATCCTGCAAAACTAAGCTTTATAAATAAAGGAAAGATAAAGTCTTTTTCAGACAAACAAATGCTAAGGGAATTTGCCGCTACCAAACCAGCAATATAAGAAATGCTAAATGGAGCTCTAAATCTTGAAACAGAAGTTTCATGCGCACCAAAATAGAACTTTCTGAAAGCATAATACTCACAGAGCCTATGAAACAATAACACAGTGAAAAAATAAAGTACCTAGGTAAAAATTAACATGTTGTATAAAACAGTACTTCCCATCTGGATATTAATGTTGAATGTAAATTGCCTAAATGCAACACTTAAAAGCTACAGAATAGCAGAATGAATTTTAAAAACCACCAACCAACTATCTGTTGTCTTCAAGAAACTCACCTAATATGAGGATTCATATGAACTCACGGTAAAGGGGTGGAAAAAGATATTCAATGTAAATTGAAAGCAAAGTGAGCAGGTGTAGCTATTCCTATATCAGACAAAACAGACTTTAAGCAAGAACAGTAAAACAACAAACAAAAAACCGACACAGAAGAATATTATATAATAATAAAAGGATCAGTCGGACAAGAAGATATTACAGTGTTAAATTTATATGCACTTAACACTGGAACTCCCAGATTCACAAAACAATTGCTACCAGACTTAAAAGATAAGACAGACAACAACAACAAAATAGTGGGGAACTTCAATACTCCACTGAGAACAGAAAGTCAACAAAGAAACAATGGACTTAAACTGTACCCTAGAACAAATGAAGTTAACGGATATTTACAGAACATTTTCCTCAACAACTGCAGCTTATACATCCTTCTTATCAGCACATGAAATATTCTCCAAGATAGACCATACAATAGGCCACAAAAAAAGTCTCAAAAAACTTAAGTAAATTGAAATCATATCAAATATCTTCTCAGACCACAGTGGAATGAAACTGGAAATCAATTCTAAAAGGAAACCTCAAAAGTATACAAATACATGACAAGTATATAATCTGCTTTTGAATGATTTGGGGGTAAATAATAAAATCAAGATGAAAATTTTAAAAATGTTTGAAATGAATAATAACAGTGACACAAGTTATCAAAACTTCTCAGGTACAGCAAAAGCAGTGCTAAGAAAAATGTTCATAGTGTCAAATGTCTACATCAAAAGTCTGAAAATCACAAATTAGCAAACTAACGTCATACCTCAAGGAACTAGAGAAACAAGAACAAACTAAATCCAAAATCCAGCAGAAGAAAGAAAAAAATAGTAGAGCAGAACTAAATTAAATTAAAACAAACAAACAAACAAAAAAAGAAAATAAATGAACCAAACAGCTAGTACTTCAAAAAGATAAAAAAAAGTTGATAAACCATTAGTGAGATTAACCAAGAAAAGAGGAGATAAAATCCAAATAAGCTCAATTAGAAATGAAGCTAGAGCTATTACAACTGATACCACAAAAATACAAAAGATCATGTAAAGCTACTATTAACACCTTTGCACACACAAACTAGAAAATCTAGAGGAAATGGATAAGTTCCTGGAAATATGCAACCCTCCCAGATTAAATGAGGAAGGAATGGAAACTAAACAGACCAAAAACAAGCAGTGAAATTTAATCTGTAATTTTAAAATTGCCAGCAAAAAAGTCCAGGACCAGATGGATTCACCGCTAAACTCTATCAGATATTAAAGGAAGAATTGGTCCCAATCCTACTGAAACTATTCCAAAAGATAGAGAAAGAGGAAATCCTCCCTAAATTATTCCCTGAAGCCAATATCTCATTAACGCTAAATGCCGGGAAAGACGTAATAACATAACAACAAAAAAAGAAAACTACAGCCCGATGTTCAATCTGTGAACATAGATGCAAAAATCCCCAACAAAATACCAGCTAATTGAATCCAACATCAAGATATTACCTCATGATCAAGTGGGTTTTATTCCAGGAATGCAGAGATGTTTTCACATATGCAAGTCAATAAATGTGATACATCACATATTATGAAATTTCTAGAAGATAATATTGGAAAAACTTTTCAGGATATTGGCCTAGGAAAAGCATTCATGACTAAGATCCAAAAAGCAAATGCAACAAAAACAAAAACAAACAACTTGGACCTAATTAAACTAAAAACTTTCTGCATAGCAAAAGAAGTAGTTAGCAGAATAAACAGATAATCCATAGAGATGAAGAAAATATTTGAAAACTATGCATTTGACAAAGGACTAGTATTCAGAATACACAGTGAACTCAAAAAAATCAGCAAGAAAAAAATAATCCTATGAAAAAATGAGCAAAGGACATGAATAGATATTTCTGAAAAGAAGATATACAAACAACAGATACACATATACAAAAAGTTCAACATCACTAATCATCAGCAAAATGCAAATTAAAACTACAATGAGATACCATCTTACTCTTACAAGAATAGCCATAATTTAAAAGTCAATAAACAATAGATGTTGATTTGGATGTGGTGAAAAGGGAATACTTTTGCACTGCTGGTGGGAATGTAAATCAGTACAACCTCTGTGGAAAACAGTATGGACATTCCTTAAAGAACTAAAAATAGACTTACCATTCAATCCAGCAATCCTACTACTGTATATCTACCAAAAGGAAAAGATGTCATTATATGAAAAAGACACATGCATGTGCATGTTTGTAGCAGCACAGTGCACAATTGTAAAGATATGGAACCAACCTAAGCCTCATCAACCAAAAGATAGATAAAGAAAATGTGGTTTATACATACCATGGAATACTACTCATCCATAGTAGGAATGAAATAATGTCTTTTGCCACAGCTTGGATGGAGCTTGAGCCCATTATTCGAAGTGGAGTAACTCAGGAATGTAAAACCAAATACCGTATGTTCTCATTTATAAGTGGGAGTTAAGCTATGATGACACAAAGACATACAGAGTAATATAATGAACTTTGGGGACTCAGGGATGGGAAGGGGGTTTGGGATAAAAGACTACATACTGAGTATAGTGTATATTGCACAGTTGACAGGCGAACTAAATATCTCATAACTGATCACTGTAGACCTCATCCATGTAACCTAAAACCATCGGTACTTTAAAAACTATCAAAATAAAAAATAATAATTAAAAAATAAGGGTGATAACATGCAAACATAAAGATTGACAAGAAACGTTAAGTTCTAATAATAACCTGACAATTGAAACTAAAAGTCAATGAATTATCATACCTTGCCTAACTGCTCTTTATTTTATATACATTTTCCTCTAACAAAACATGGAGCTAGTGGGGAGTTTAATTATATGACAAAATTGGGCCTAGAATTGAGGTCTGCTGGTTGACAATATCGTTTTAGTAGATCCACATCGAGGAGAGGGATGAAATTTAGGGCAGAAGAGAATATTACCTATATGGTAAATATTTTTTTCTTGACTTATTAAAATGCTGTATTTTTGCAATCTGTGTTTGTTTGCCAGGGCTACTACAACAAATTAGCACCGGCTGGGTGGTATCAACAACATAAATTAATTATGTCATAATTCTAGAAGTCATAGGTCTGAGATCAAGGTGCCGTTAGGTTTGATTTCTTCTGAGACCTCTCTTCTTGGCTTGTAGATGACCATCTTCTGCCTGTGCCTTCACATAGACTTTCCTCTGTGTCTTAATGTCTTTTTCTTGAAAAGAAATCAGTCATACTGGAGTAGGTCCTACACTACTAACCTTATTTTGGCATAATTACCTCTTTTAAAAACTCTATCTCAAAATACAGTTACATTCTGAGATAATGAGCGTAAGGACTACAAGATATAAATTTTTGAAAACACAGCTTTGCCCATAACATAGTTTTTCTAACAAATTTCTCTATTACTTTAGCAAGAATTCTGGAAAGTATGTAGTTTATACAACATATTTTTTTGAAATTTATAGAATTATTTCACTTGAGTTAGCCCTGGGATATCTAGGTCTCACTGATAAGACAAAAATAATTCAGAATATATGTGATATTTAGCTTCTAGTCCCATTTAATCACATTTTTATTGACCTACATAATAAGATTAAAATATTTTCAGGATTCCTTGTATTATGACCATTTTGAACTACAACAAATTTCATTGTGACCACTTTTCTAAATGTGTGAAAAGCTTGAAATACTACATAATGATTCTAAAGGCCTTGGGTTATAAATAGTTTAGTGTTACCATATTTTTCAGCAATTTGTTAGTCTTGTTTTGTAGTGTGAGTTCAAAACACAGTAATATAAGAGGTTTAGATGATTAAGTTGTTATAAAATGGTTAACTACTATGAACTATGATTAAATATAAGGGATTTTCTCAGAAAATGCCATTCCGCTTTTTTGACTTAATTTCTGTTAATAGAATTTTAAAACAGGGATAATTTTGAGTTAGTAGATTATTAACATTATGCAACCCAACGGTAAAAAGTAGACTAAATGTTAACTCATTCAGCAATTAAGAAATTTCAATTCACCTCTTGAATGGCCTCCAGTATTATGACATTACTATTTCCTATGAACAGACATGTGTAAATTACTTACAATGTTAATATACTTCTTTAATTAATTATGCAAAATTTCTAAACTGCATTGTCTTTTTGTGAATAAATAATTTAAGAAAAAATTACTTATTAGTTTTCAGAATGTTTTTTTGATAAAAACATACTAATACATTCTTGAAAAATGTTTTCTTCGTGTTGTTGGATGTTTTGAGGTGTTAATCAAAATGGTATTATGAATATAACTAAGACATATCTGTGAAACTCTGAGAGTTTAAATCTGAAATTCTCCAAAATCTGCTTGTCTTCCCAGCTACTCAAGAGGCTGAGGCAGGAGAATCGCTTGAACCCAGGAGGCAGAAGTTGCAATGAGCCGAGATTGTTCTATTGTATTCCAGCCTGTGCAACAAAAGCAAAACTCCGTCTCAAGACAAAGCAAAAAACAAAAAAACAAAAACAAAACAAGCAAATAAAAAAATACTATTTTTGTGCATTATATGTTTTTCCTCCCTTTAACTCCAATAAGTTTGATTTCTAAACATGGCAGAAAATGACTCAGATGAAACCTTTATTGTGTTTATCAGTGCAAGGTTTTTATTGTTTTGTTTTGTTTTCCTTACACTCCCTTTTGGCTACAATTTTCTATGTAACTAATTTCTAGCTGTAAGATATATAAAATGTTCTCCTATGGAATTCATTGTCATAGGCAAAGTGACAACTGATGCCAATAACTGCCTTTCTTCCTGCCTTATAAACAAATATGGTGTGTGAAACTAGGGCAGCAATTTTGCAATTGTGTTGTGCAAAGTACGAGAAAGAAAATTATTCCTCTGAGGTTGGTAGGTGGGCCATGTGGTAAAAAAGTGTAAGAGAGCATGCATTAGCTCTTTTCCCTGATGCTCTCCCACCCTCTCCCCACTCTCCCCAGACAGGCCCCAGTGTATGTCATTCCCCTCCTTGTGTCTATGTGTTCTCATTGCTCAGCTCCCAAAAGAGATAAACAAATTATGATATACTATATATCAGTATAGAATAGAATAGAATAAATAGAACAGGTTATGTTAACAGGAATAAAAAAGAGGGAACATTTTTACTACACACAACATGGATGGATGTCATAAATATACTGCCAAGTTAAAGAAACCAAGCAGAAAAGAACACATACGT
This sequence comes from Colobus angolensis palliatus, assembly GCF_000951035.1. Classification (NCBI taxonomy): domain Eukaryota; kingdom Metazoa; phylum Chordata; class Mammalia; order Primates; family Cercopithecidae; genus Colobus; species Colobus angolensis. The sequence goes on along the minus strand of NW_012115488.1, from coordinate 20,100,467 downwards.
ATTACTCCACTTATATATAGTTCAAAATCTGCCAAAGCTAATCCGTAGTGTTTTAAGTGAGCAGTTGTCTCTGGAGAGAATAGGGAGCAGCAACCAAGGAGGACACAAGGATAGTTTCTGGGGTGCTGGTAATATTCTATTTCTGCACCTTGGTGGTAGATACACAGGTATGATCGACCTATGAGAATCCATCAAAATGTATATTTATGACATAATTTCCATCATTGTAAGTATATTGTAATTTTTTTTTGTTCTTTGAGACGAAATCTTGCTCTTGTCACCCAGGCTGGAGGGCGCGATCTCAGCTTACTGCAACCTCGGCCTCCTAGGTTCAAGCGATTCTCCTGCCTCATCCTCCCGAGTAACTGGGATTACAGGTGCCTGCCACCATGCCCAGCTAACTTATTTATATTTTCAGTAGAGACGGGGTTCCAGCATGTTGGTCAGGATGTTCTCAAACTCCTGACCTCAGGCGATCCGTCCACCCCGGCCTCCCAAAGTGTTGGGATTACAGGCATGAGCCACCGCGCCTGGCCATAATATACTTTTTAAATGTTTAAAAACATATAAGTAATTACACCTGAAGAAAAGGAGGAGAAGCATGGAGGGGATGGGCTTGGAAACAAGCCTTCTTCGATTCTGTCTTGTGATATAATTTTGTCTTTGGAATCGTGAATATTTTACATATGCAAATAAATAAATTATGGAAAATCAAATGTAAGGCAGAGTCTCTGGTAGTACATTTGAGGAGCTGAATCAAAAGAAGTAAATCCTCTGTGCCAGGAATACTTGGTCATGCATGGACAAATAAACACTTGTTTTTTTAAGCCATAGTCAATAGGGTTTTCTGTGTCATACAATGGGATGCATTCTTTTTTTTTTTTTTTTTTTTGAGAAGGAGGCTCGCTCTGTTGCTCAGGCTGGAGTGCAGTGGCCGGATCTCAGCTCACTGCAAGCTCCGCCTCCTGGGTTTACGCCATTCTCCTGCCTCAGCCTCCTGAGTAGCTGGGACTACAGGCGCCCGCCACCTTGCCTGGCTAGTTTTTTGTATTTTTTAGTAGAGACGGGGTTTCACCATGTTAGCCAGGATGGTCTCGATCTCCTGACCTCGTGATCCGCCCGTCTCAGCCTCCCAAAGTGCTGGGATTACAGGCTTGAGCCACCGCGCCCGGTCGGGATGCATTCTTAACAAATAGACAGTTTAACAATAAATAGCTTCTACAATGGGATGCATTCTTAACACCTCACTGTGTAAACTATATCGAAAAAAAGTAGAAAGAAAAAAATGAAAAAGAAAAGAAAGCAATATATATATCTTGCTCAAAAATCAGGAGGTCACTAGCATATGTAGTGCCAATGTGTCTAATTAACTGGGCATTTCTCCCGTGACAGCAAGATATCTGCTGAAGCTTTAGTCATTATGTAAGAATGCACAGCTGGAGAAAAGGGGAAATACAGATAATGATGTCATTGTGCCTTACCTTTAATAATGATTAATTTTAGGCTAACTTGAAAGGGCTAAGGGATGTTCAGATAGCTGGTACAACACTTTTTATGTGTGTCTGTGGAGTGTTTCTGGAAGAGCTTAGCATCTGAATTGGTGGACAGAACAAAGATGATCACCCTCGCTGGCATCCAATCTGGTGAGGCAGAGGAAGAGCAAATTTGCTCTCTCTGTTGGATGTGGATCATCCATCACTTCCAGTTCTTGGACACTGGCACTCCTCACTCTTGGATCTTCAGACTTGAAGTAAATTATACCACCGGCTTTCCTGGTTCCTCAGCAGATTTGTTGGCCTCCATAATTAATTAATCTGTCTCTCTCTCCTATTACTTCTGTTTGTCTGGAGAACCTTGATGAATATACCTTTTTTTTTTTTTTCCTAAGAAAAAAATAAAAGATTTTTCTGATAGATATCACTTTTCATTTGTTCTCATCGGACAAATCCATGCCTCACCCTTTGCTATAGAGAAAGTGTGAAATCAGAGTGAGCTCATCGTGATGGGTGTACATTTTGCCACAATAAACTAGATCAAAATGTTGTATTTAAGAAGAAAGTAGAGGTGAATAGAGTTAAGATAGACAGAAGTATCTGCAATAAACATTTAATAAAACAACAGGAATTTCCAGTCAATTTTTTTCTTTACAACGTTTGACAAGTAAAAAATAAACAAATTTCAAGTATACTATGCTAAAATAGATATTGTAGGCAAACTGGATCAGAAAAAAGAAAAGTGAAACAGAATAATACATAAGCCCATCAATAAGTTTTTTTACAAAAAAAAGAGAACAAAGTATAAATATAGTATGTTATGTAAGGTCTTATTTAAATGCTTTTTCTATGGTTGCTGAAATGTCCTTTTCTCTGACAAATTATGGAGGACAAGAGCTCAGATATTGAATATTTAATATATTTTTAATTTCATATTTTATAGTAATTGCTAACTTCCTAGTAAAAATGTCACTATGTAAATAAATTGTTTCATATTCTCAAGCATACTGAATAAGAAAAAGAACCAATAAAAACAAATATTTTCTAATTTACAGGGTCATTAGCCTTAATACAATCAATCTTACTTAGCATACATAATAGCACAAAAATTACCAGTAAATAGTTCTTCAAATTTATTTAAATTTTCAACATGATATCTGATATTTTTCATAATTATAGGGGAAAACCTTTGCTATAGGGAGATTCAGGAGTTGGGCATAGTGGCATGTGTCTGCAGTTCAGCTACTCAGGAGGCTGAGGTGGGAGGATTGCTTGACCCCAAAAGTTTGAGGCTCTGGTGAGCTATGATTGTGCCACTGAACTCCAGCCTGGGCAACAAAGCAAGACACCGTCTCAAAAAAAAAAAAAAAAGTATATACATAACTGAATAGTTGTTTTAAAATATAATAAATAGGTTCAGGGATGTGAAGAAAACTAATCTCAATCTTTGAAGTTGTTGGGATAAAGATAACAGCTATGAAAATGATGAGGATGATATATTACATTTTTATTATACTTCTGATAAAAATCTTTGTAAAGTATTTTATATTTATTTGCAACAAAAGTTATCCTTGTTTTACATGTGAGAAAGCTGAATTCAAAGATGCCCAATAAATCATTGATAGATTGCAGGTAACAAGAGACAGAGATGTAAGCATTCACTATTGGTTACTGACATCTCTTCTGAAAAACTTTAGCCATCAACATTTCATTAATGAGGTGTGTTGAATTTTTTCAATAAAAGTAATCATTTGGAGTGGGAAAAACATTCAGACTCAATATCATATAAATGATATAAGTGGAATTTCTGTCAGAAAAAAAGAAAAGTAACTTTGAAACCTAGAAAATGTATTTCTTCTTTTATTAGTTTAGTATTTTGTGGCCATAAAATACTTGTGAAAATATTATAACAACAAGAGTTGGTTCAGTACCAAAGTTTTAAAATTAATTTTTTATTATTTTTTGATATTTACTTGACTCAATTTTAGTAAATAGTTTATTATTATTCTGACTCCCACTAGACACTACATAAACACAAAATTAAGTGGATTAAAAGAAAATTTTAAATAAAAGGAAGTATTTAAGTTTAATATTTAATCTGGTATTTATTATATAA